>NC_057801.1:166504924-166801953 GCF_018294505.1 Triticum aestivum | reverse complement strand
GCGGGGCGGACGGCGGCGGCGGCACGGGTTGGGGGCGGCAGCACTGGTGGGCGGCGGTGCACGGATCGAGGCGAGGTGGTGGTTAGGGTTTCGGGCGGCGGGGTTGGCTGGGCTGGCGGGGAGGCTTATAAGGTTGGCCGGGTGTAGTGACCAGGTCGGACACGGCCCAGCAAGGTTGGTTCACTTTTTTTTTAAATAAATCCTGACACGAAAAAACTAGTAAAAGAAATACTAAACGGACTCCAAATATCCTGAAATAAATTTTTGCGGTCCTCTAATAATATTGCGGACAAGGTGAACATTTATTTGGGCCTCTAATGCAATGTTGAAAAATGCATTTTTTTCCTAATTCAAATAAAATAGCAATAAAACTCCAAATAGAATTCTTATTTGATTTTAATATTTTTCCTCCAATATTTCTTTGTTTTGGAGAAGTCATTTTATCCCCTCTCTTTTATTTTCATATTGGAAATATTTGAAGAGAAAAATGATTAAAACCAAATGATCCTCTTTTCAAAATTTGAGAAAACTCAAATATGAAAATAACAAAATCCCCAACTCTCTCCGTGGGTCCTTGAGTTGCTTAGAATTTCTAGGATCAAGCCAAAATGCAATAAAATATGATATGCAGTAATGATCTATGTATAACATTCCGAATTGAAAATTTGGGATGTTACAAACCTACCCCCCTTAAGATGCATCTCGCCCTCGAGATTCGGGTTGGCTAGAAAGTAGGTGTGGGTGGTCTTTCCGTAGGTATTCTTCTTGTTCCCAGTTGGCTTCATCCTCGGTGTGGTAGCTCCACTGAACTTTGCAAAACTTGATAACTCGGCTACGTGTGACTCGGCTGGCAAACTTGAGAATCTTCACTGGTTTCTCCTCATAAGTCAAATCGCTATCCAACTGAATCGCTTCCAGTGGCATTGTGTCTCTTATGGGAATAATGGCCATCTCTTCGTGGCACTTCTTCAACTGGGAAAAGTTAAACATATCATGAACTCTTGACAATCCGTCTGGCAATTCCAACTTGTAAGCAACTTCTCCCATACGCTCCAATACTTTGTATGGTCCCACAAAATGTGGTGCTAACTTTCCCTTAACTCCAAAACACTTAACTCCTCGAAGTGGGGACACACGAAGATATACTCTGTCTCTGACTTCATAAATTTTCTCCTTGCGTTTAGAATCCGCATAACTCTTCTGCCTGGAATGGGCTACTCTGAGTCTATCGCGAATCAATTTAACCTTCTCTTCTGACTCCTTAATCAAATCTAGTCCAAACAACTGACGATCTCCAACTTCATCCCACAATAACAGTGTCTTACACCTCCTTCCATATAAGGCTTCAAAAGGGGCCATCTTCAAACTAGCTTGATAGTTGTTGTTGTAAGAGAACTCTGCATACAGCAAATTATCGTCCCAACTAGATCCATAAACTAGTGCACAAGCTCTCAACATGTCCTCAAGAATCTAATTTACTCTCTCCATCTGTCCATCTGTCTGTGGATGAAAGGTTGTACTGAACTCTAGCCTGGTACCCAAAGTCTTGAGGTAAACTGGGTTCCTCTATCTGATACAATGGTCCTTTGGAACTCCATGCAGACATACGATCCTGGTCATATATATCCTTGCCAACTTCGCACTCGTATAAGTGGTCTTCACTGGGATGAAATGCGCTACTTTCGTCCATCGATCGACTACAACCCATATCGAGTCATAGCCTGAACGAGTCCTGGGCAATCCCGTGATAAAATCCATGCCTAGCTTGTCCCACTTCCAATTAGGTATCGGCAATGGCTGTAGCAATCTTGCTGGCTTCTGATGCTCTGCCTTCACTCTCTGACATACATCACATACTGCTACATACTCTGCAATATCCTTCTTCATTCCGGTCCACCAGAAACTTTCCTTCAAATCCAAATACATCTTGGTGTTTCCTGGGTGAATCGAATACGTTGAATCATGGGCCTCCTGCAGAATCAACTTCCTGATCTCGGGGTCATTAGGCACATATACGCGATCCTCAAACCATAAGGTATTGTGCTCATCCTCACGAAATCCTTTAGCCTTTCCTTTGCTCATCATTTCCTTTATCTCGGCAATCTCCTTGTCAGTCTTCTGGGCTTCTCTGATCTTATCCATCAAAGTGGAATGAATTTCCAATGCTGCTACATAACCTCTTGGGACTATTTCCAAGCATAGCTCACGAAGATCCTCTGCTAACTCCTTGGGTAATTCTCCGGTTATGAGCGTATTGACATAACTCTTGCGACTCAACGCATCGGCTACTATGTTAGCCTTTCCAGGATGATAATGCAACTTCATATCATAATCCTTAATGAGCTCCAACCATCTCCTTTGCCTGAGATTCAACTCATTCTGCGTGAAGATATACTTCAAACTCTTGTGATCCGTGTATACCTCACAATGGTTTCCGATGAGAGAATGTCTCCATGTCTTCAACGCATGCACTACGGCTGCTAACTCAAAGTCGTGAGTAGCATAATTTAGCTCATGAGGTTTAAGTTGTCGTGAGGCATATGAAACAACTCTTCCCTCCTGCATAAGCACTACTCCAAGTCCTCGACGTGAAGCATCGCAATACACTTGATAATTCTTTCGTTGGTCTGGAAGAATCAGCACCGGGGTTGTAACCAAACGCTTCTTCAATGCCTAAAAACGGGCCTCACACTCCTTGGTCCATTTGAACTTGGTGTCCTTTTTCAACAACTCTGTCATGGGCTTTGCAATTTTGGAGAAATTCTCAATGAACCTCCGGTAATATCCTGCAAGTCCAAGAAAACTCCTGATCTCTCCAACTGATGTGGGTGCTACCCATTTGGTCACAGAAATGACCTTGGTGGGGTCTACTGCTATTCCTTCTCCGGATATAACATGTCCAAGGAATCCCACTTCCTTCATCCAAAAATCACACTTGCTGAACTTGGCATACAACTGATGTTCCCTGAGCTTCTCAAGAACCAAACGCAAATGCTCCTTATGTTCCTCCTCATTCTTTGAGTAGACCAATATATCATCAATGAACACCTCGATGAACTTATCCAAAAACTCCATAAACACTTTGTTCATCATGTTCATGAAATAGGCAGGTGCGTTAGTCAGACCAAATGACATAACAGTATACTCATATAGCATGTACGTAAGGTGTCTGTGGTATATCCTGCTCTCGAATCTTCAGTTGATGGTATCCTGATCGCAGATCGCTCTTGGAAAACACTTTAGCTCCTTGCAACTTGTCAAACAAATCATTGATCATTGGCATCGGCTACTTATTCTTGATCGTCACTTCATTGAACACACGGTAATCAACAACCATCCTCAACGATCCATCCTTCTTCTCCACTAGAAGTACTGGACATCCCCAAGGTGATGAACTTGGTCGAATGAAACATTTATCCAATGACTCCTTAATCTGCTTCTTAATCTCGTCCAGATCTGCTTCTTAATCAAGAACTCAATGTCTCTATCCGGTGGCATGCCTGGCAACTCCTCCGGAAATACGTCAGGGTAATCCTTCACCACTGGTACTTCCTCCTGTACAACTCCTGATAAGGAATTTACTTGAGTCCTCTTCGGCACATGCAGGGATACATACTTGATCCTTCTTCCTTCTGGGGTGGTGAGCATAATCGACTTACTGGCACAGTCCGTGTTCCCTCCATACTTTGATAACCAATCCATGCCTAATATTGCATCTAATCCTTGTGACTCCAATATTATTAGGTCTGAGGGGAACACATAGTTACCAACCCTTAATGGTAACCGATCACACCATAGGCTAGCCATATACTCTGCTCCTGGCAAGGTTACTAACATGGGTGACCTAAGGGCTTGGGTTGGCAACTTATACTTATCCACAAATCCCCTTGATATGTATGAATGCGATGCACTAGTATCAAAAAGAACGATGGCAGTAAATGACTTAACCAAAAACTTACCTATAACTGCATCTGGCTGCGCTTCAACCTCCTCCACACTAACGTGGTTCACCTGTCCCCTGTTGAAAGGGTTGGGATTCTTCCCAGAGCTTCCATTGCCATTTCCATTCTTTGCTTCAGAACACTCCGTGGCGTAATGTCCATTCTTCCCGCACTTGAAACAAGTAATGTGACTTAGATCCTTCTTGGCGGGCATTGCTGGGTTGGAACGGTTCTGACCGTTGCTTCCTCCATTTCCATTCCCATTCTTGGGGCCACTATGGTTATGCGGAATCCCTCCATTGGAATTATGGCCTAAATGGTTATGGTGAATGTGTCCTCCCGAGTTTGGGGTAAAACGGGGTTTCTACTGAGCTCCTGAATTGTACTTCCCGTGTCCATACTTCCTCTTGCGGCTGTTTATATGTTGCTGCTTCCCTTCAATCATAAGAGCTCTATCTACCAACTCCTGGTAGTTGTTCAAAGTTGCCACCATCAACTGCATGCTCAACTCATCATTTAGTCCTTCCAGAAACTTCTCCTGCTTAGCAGCATCTGTAGCAACGTCGTTCGGGGCATAACGTGCTAACTTACTAAAATCATCCACATACTGGCCCACTGTGCGTCCTCCTTAGCGCAAGTTGTGAAACTCGCACTTCTTCATGGCCATAGCTCCTGCTGAAACATGGGCAGTGCGGAAAGCTTTCTGAAACTGATCCCATGTAACAGTGTCAATGGGGTAAGTGGCTGTGAAATTCTCCCATCATGATGGTGTGGGTCCATCAAGTTGGTGTGCGGCAAAACACACTCTCTCCGCATATGTGCATCCTGCAGTGGTCAGCTCCCTTCCAATCTTGCGGAGCCAATCATCTGCAACAATCGACTCGGTGCTACTAGAGAACACCAGCGGATTCAACCTTAAGAAACGGGCTAAGTGATCTATAGGTGGTGGTGGTGGTGGTGGGTTGTTTTTGTTATTGCCTTGGTTCTGATTCTAAACTAAAAGTTGCATCAAGGTATTCTGCTGCTGAATCAACTAAGTGAGCTCCGGTGGGAAGGCAAATCCATTGTCACGTCTCGGAGGCATCTGATAGGTTTAGAAAATGTGAGAAAACAAAATAGAATGAGATCTAGGGGGGAAACACTACCCATATGCACATGAGACAAACACAATCTTATCACAGCAATCAATTCAAACAAGGGCATACAATCGGTCTAACTATCATTACAAAAGTGCTTGGACTATACTATATACATGGGGGAACACTACTACTGATATGGTGGTCGACTAGAAAGTTTGATCAGTGGAAGACTCCATTATACCTTCTCCAACTTCATCAACATAGTCATCATCGCTACCATCGGGGTCTGAGTCAGTGTCGTCGATGATGATGTAGTCCTTGGATTCGTCGTCATCTCCTCCTAGCGTAGGGTCTCCCATGAACACTCCTAGTTTCCTTGCCAGGTCATCATTCTTCTCCACTAGTATCGTCATTTCCTCCTCATATCCATCGTGTGTAGACTTGAGTTCCTCTTCTAGCTCCGAAATCTTGATCATTGCCTTCTTCAAATCTATCATGCCTATGCACATCTGGTTCTCCTGGCGGCGAATGTGTTGGTTTAACTCCTGGATGAAAGCTCCAATGGACCTATCCCTCCTGGTGTTGATCATTTCCCATTGCTCATCTCGGCGCCCACATATCTGGTAGATAGTGTCCTTAAGATCCTTGTGATAAACTTCTCCAATGCGTCCCATGGCGATGTGGGCTGCCATGCTCTTTCCTAGACTCCAGGTTGGTGCATCGAAGGAAAACTCTATGGGCTCAGTGACTGGCATGAACGTCCTTCCTGGAACATGATCTTGAATCATCCAACGCTCATCTTCTGGTAAAGTGGCGATGTAGGTCCCGATGAAGCTTGGTATTCCGATGTTTAGGTACCTAGTGACTTCCTTCAATTGTCGTCCAAAAGGTGTATCTTCATCTGGTTGGGTAAACTTGTTCCTTGAGTCCGCCATCCTATAGAGTAGAAAAGGGAGAGGAGTCAGAGATGAGTAGAGAGGAGTGGCCTATGGTTTATCTTAGTGGTCGTGTCCTACAGTCAGCATGTGCTCTAATACCATCTTGTAGCGACTAGACCTCAAATAGTCTAGTCTCTGTGCATCAGTGTCATTCCAAGATCGGTAATGCTGACACGCACAATACTTGAGGATTTATAACAGAGTTGCAATCACACACTTATCACATCGAATGTCTCAAAAGAGAACTTATTACATCGAATGTCTCAAAAGAGAACTTATTACAATAATATGGCTTAAGGCCATCTAAATATGATAACAGCGGAAGGCTTGGAAGATAAAGTGAGTCCATCAGCTCCAACAGCGTAGATGGGTGAATGACAACGACCTATGGCACCTTGCTCGTCGCCTGAAAAGTCTGCAACATGATATGTTGCATCCCGAAATGGGTCAGCACATGGAATATGATGGCAATGTAACACATAGAGTAATGAACAGAATAAATGCTATCACTACATGCATATATGGCTGGTGGAAAGCTCTATGGTTACAGTTTTGCATAAAGCCAATTTTTCCCTAGAACAAAGGAATAAATTTTATTTAACTATCATGGTAGTTGTTAAACGTTGAGAAGGTTCCTCCAACTCAAACACAATTAAGCTTCATCAATTACCCAACAAAATTAACTTAGAGTGATGAGATCAACATGATAATCCAAAGAACCAGATACTCAAGATGTCCATAACCGGGGACACGACTAACCATGATTAGTTTGTACACTCTGCAGAGGTTTGCGCACTTTTCCCCACAAGACTCGATCTCCTCCGCTAGATTTCTCGCACTACATGATGTTTGAGAAACGGATGACCGAGACACAGTCTTTCAGAAGCATTAACTCTTTACTCTGGGTAGACAGTACCACCTATATCCCCTACATCTACTAGTCTACCACTGAAAGTGGTCACACAACATACTCAACTATGCTAGAGCCCATAATAGCTTGTGGCTGCACACGGAAGTTTCTAGCATGAATAATCTTATGATCCCTTTGAGCCTGGATGGCAAACCGTAGGATGATCACACGGGTACTCTGAGATATCCTAGGACAACACCAGATTCTCCAGGTGCCCTGACAACCAATCCACCCAGATGTGTATTTAAGTAGCCACCTTAAGTTAACCATTAATTAACAATACTCACATCTATCATGGATACACTCACCCAATCCACGTCTACGAGCATAGCATAGCAATCGTAAGCATAACGTAGAAGTAACTCCCAAAGGTTTGATAACAAACAGGGCAGTAGGTTCTACCTCATCATCTACTTCCCAAACCCACATGTTATTTAGATCCTAACCATGCAATGTTTTAGGGTTGAAACTAATGCATAAAAACTGTGTAATAAAGGGATATGATCAAAGTGTTACTTGCCTTGCTGATGATCTGCAAAACCTAGGGACTCGTAGTAGCATGCTTCGCACTCCAGAAATTCTATCGCAAAGAAATAATAACATACATAAGCACTTAACTAAAAGCACGGGTAAAACTCAAATAAGAAGATCTAACCAGAAATTCAACCGAAGAACTCCGGTTTGCAACAAGAATCAAATCAAACAGAGAAACGAAACTCAAACTACGAAAGAAACAAGATCCGATTGCTAAACTGGACTAAAGTCAAATTTTACAGTACCAAAATCTTGTTCAAGTTGGTTAAACAGAAAGAGGGCTTCGAAACAAAGATCTAGGCGCTTGTTTCACCTGATTCCAATAAATGAGCGAAAAGATAAACTAAAACAAAGATTAGGCAGAAATCGCGATCGAAAATAATTGCGGAAAAACCCTGGAAAAAGAAAAACAGATGAACGGGCTAACGAACAAATGTTCGCTCTCTACGCTAAACGGACGAACAACATTCGTTAAAATGAACATACGGACGAACGTCCGCTAATTAGCTAAACCGAAAAAATGAACCGATCTGAAAAAAAAACAGATCTAGGATTTTTTTAAACGATCGGTTTTCCAAAAAACCTGGCGGCTACCTCGGAGGGTGGCGGCGGGTGGCGGCTGTGGCGTGGGACGAACGGCAGCGGCGGCGTGGGGCGGACGGCGGTGGCACGGGGCGGACGGCGGCAGCGGCGCGGGGCGAATGGCGGCGGCGGCGCGAGTTGGTGGCGGCGGCGCTAGTGGGCAGCGATGGTGATGCGTGGATCGAGGCAAGGCGATGGCTAGGGTTTTTGGCGGCGGTGTCGTCTAGGCTGGCGGGGCGTCTTATAAGGCCGGCCGGGCGTAGTGTCCAGGTCGGACACGGCCTAGTAAGGTTAGTTCACTTTTTTTTTAAATAAATCGTGACACAGAAAAACTAGTAAAAGAAATACTAAACGGACTCCAAAAATCCTGAAATAAATTTTCGCGGTCCTCTAATAATATTGCGGACAAGGTGAACATTTATTTGGGCCTCTAATGCAATTTCTAAAAACGATTTTTTTTCCTAATTCAAATAAAATAGCAATAAAACTCCAAATAAAATTCTTATTTGATTTTAATATTTTCCTCCAATATTTCTTTGTATTGGGGAAGTCATTTTATCCCCTCTATTTTATTTTCATATTGGAAATATTCGAAGAGAAAAATGATTAAAACCAAATGATCCTCTTTCCAAAACTTGAGAAAACTTAAATATGAAAATAACGAAATCCCCAACTCTCTCCGTGGGTCCTTGAGTTGCTTAGAATTTCTAGGATCAAGCCAAAATGCAATAAAATATGATATGTAGTGATGATCTACGTATAACATTCCAAATTGAAAATTTGGGATGTTACATCACATAACTCATATAATACTATATCGTCAATGAATGTTAAGCGTGCGGACCCTACGGGTTCGAGAACTATGTAGACATGACCGAGACACCTCTCCGATCAATAACCAATAGCGGAACCTGGATGCCCATATTGGCTCCTACATATTCTACAATGATTTTTATCGGTCGAACCATTATGACAACATACGTAATTCCCTTTGTCCATCGGTATGTTACTTGCCCGAGATTCAATCATCGGTACCTCTATACCTAGTTCAATCTCGTTACTGGCAAGTCTCTTTACTCATTTCGTAATACATCACCTTGTGACTAACTCCTTAGTCATTTGCTTGCAAGCTTATGATGTGTATTATCGAGAGGGCCCAGAGATACCTCTCCAATACTCGGAGTGATAAATCCTAATCTCGATCTATGCCAACCCAACAAACACCTTCGGAGATACCTGTAGAGCATCTTTATAATCACCCAGTTACGTTGTGACGTTCTATAGCACACAAGGCATTCCTCCGGTATCCGGGAGTTGCATAATCTCATAGTCGAAGGAATATGTATTTGACATGAAGAAAGCAATAGCAATAAAACTGAATGATCAATATGCTATGCTAACGGATGGGTCTTGTCCATCACATCATTCTCCTAATGATGTGATCCCATTTATCAAATGACAACACATGTCTATGGTTAGGAAACTTAACTATCTTTGATTAACGAGCTAGTCTAGTAGAGGCTTACTAGGGACATGGTGTTTTGTCTATGTATCCACACATGTATCAAGTTTCCGGTTATTACAATTCTAGCATGAATAATAAACATTTATCATGATATAAGGAAATATAAAATAACAACTTTGTTATTGCCTCTAGGGCATATTTCCTTCAGTCTCCCACTTGCACTAGAGTCAATAATCTAGTTCACATTGCCATGTGATTTAACAGCAATAGTTCACATCCTTATGTGATTAACACCCAAAGTTCATATCGCCATGTGACCAATACCCAAAGAGTTTACTAGAGTAAATAATATAGTTCACATCGCTATGTGATTAACACCTAAAGAGTACTAAGGTGTGATCATGTTTTGCTTGTGAGAGAGGTTTAGTCAACGGGTCTGCCACATTCAGATATGTATGTATTTTGCAAATTTCTATGTCTACAATGCTCTGCACTGATCTACTCTAGCTAATTGCTCCGACTTTCAATATGTATCCAGATTGAGACTCTGGGTCATCTAGATCAGTGTCAAAGCTTCCATCGACGTAACCCTTTATGACAAACTCTTTGTCACCTCCATAACCGAGAAACATTTCGTTAGTCCTTTTTAGGTACCTAAGGATAATTTTGACCATTGTCCAGTGATCTACTCTTGGATCACTATTGTACCCCCTTGCCAAACTCATGGCAAGGTACACAATAGGTCTGGTATAGAGCATGTCATACTTTATAGAACCTAAGGCTGAGGCATAGGGAATGCCTTACATTCTCTCTCTTTCTTCTATTGTGGTCGGGGTTTTTGAGTATTTACTCAACTTCACACCTTGCAATATAGGCAAGAACTCCTTCTTTGACTGGTCCATTTTGAACTCATTAAAAATCTTGTCAAGGTATGTACTCATTGAAAGTCTTATCAAACGCCTTGATCTATCTCTATAGATCTTGATGCCCAATATGTAAGCAGCTTCACCGAGGTCTTTCATTGAAAAATTCTTATTTAAATATCCTTTTATGCTATCCAGAATTTCTACATCATTTCTAATCAATAATATGTCATCCACATATAATATCAGAAATGCTACAGAGCACCCACTCACTTTCTTATAAATACATGCTTCACCATAAGTCTGTATAAAACCATATGCTTTGATCACCCTATCAAAGCGTATATTCCAACTCCGAGATGCTTGCACCAGTCCATAAATGATTGCTAGAGCATGCACATTTTGTTAGCACCTTTAGGATTGACAAAACCTTCTGGTTGCATCATATACAACTCTTCTATAATAAATCAATTAAGGAATGCAGTTTTGATATCCATTTGCTAGATTTCATAAAATGCGGCAATTGCTAACATGATTGGGACAGACTTAAGCACCGATACAAGTGAGAAAATCACATCGTAGTCAACACCTTGAACTTGTCGAAAACCTTTTGCGACAATTCGAGCTTTGTAGATAGTAACACTACCATCAGAGTCCGTCTTCCTCTTGAAGATCCATTTATTCTTAATGGCTTGCCGATCATCGGGAAATTCCACTAAAGTCCACACTTTGTTCTTATATATGGATCCTATCTCAGATTTCATGGCCTCAAGCCATTTATTAGAATCTGGGCTCATCATAGCTTCTTCATAGTTCGTAGGTTCGTCATGGTCTAGTAACATGACTTCCAGAATAGGATTACCATACCACTATGGTGCGAAACGTGCTCTGGTTGACCTACGAGGTTTGGTAGTAACTTGATCTGAATTTTCATGATCATCATCACTAGCTTCCTCTCTAGTTGGTGTAGGCATCACGGGGAACGGTTTTGTGTGATGAGCTACTTCCCAATTCGAGAGAAGGTACAATTACCTCATCAAGTTCTAATTTCCTCCCACTCACTTCTTTCGAGAGAAACTCCTTCTCTAGAAAGGATCCATTCTTAGCAACAAAGATCTTGCCTTCGGATCTATGGTAGAAGGTGTACCCAATAGTTTCTTTTGGGTATCCTATGAAGACGCACTTTTCTGATTTGGGTTCGAGCTTATCAGGCTGAAGCTTTTTCTCATAAGCATCGCAACCCCAAACTTTAAGAAACGACAGCTTAGGTTTCTTGCCAAACCATAGTTCATACGGTGTCGTCTCAACGGATTTAGATGGTGCCCTATTTAACGTGAATGCAGGTTTCTTTCCAAACCATAGTTCATACGGTGTCGTCTCAACGGATTTAGATGGTGCCCTATTTAACGTGAATGCAGCTGTCTCTAATGCATAATCCCAAACAATAGTGGTAAATCGGTAAGAGACATCATAGATCGCACCATATCTAATAAAGTATGGTTATGATATTCGAACACACCATTACGCTGTGGTGTTCCAGGTGGCGTGAGTTGTGAAACTATTCCACATTGTTTTAAATGAAGGCCAAACTCGTAACTCAAATATTCGCCTCTGCGATCAGATCGTAGAAACTTTCTTTTCTTGTTACAATGATTCTCCACTTCACTCTGAAATTCTTTGAACCTTTCAAATGTTTCAGACATTTATTTCATTAAGTAGTACCCATACCTACTCAAATCATCTGTGAAGGTGAGAAAATAACGATACCCGCCACGTGCCTCAACACTCACCGGACCGCATACATCGGTATGTATTATTTGCAATAAGTCATTGGCTCGCTCCATTGTTCCGGAGAACGTAGTTTTATTCATCTTGCCCATGAGGCATGGTTCACAAGTATCAAATGATTCATAATCAAGTGATTCCAAAAGTCCATCTGCATGGATTTTCTTCATGCGCTTTACACCAATATGACCTAAACGGTAGTGCCACAAATATGTTACACTATCATTATCAACTTTGCATATTTTGGCATCAATATTATGAATATGTGTATCACTACAATCGAGATTCAATAAACCATTTTGGGTGTATGACCATAGAAGGTTTTATTCATGTAAACAGAAAACAATTATTCTCTGACTTAAATGAATAACCATATTGCAATAAACATGATCCAATCATATTCATGCTTAACGCAAACACCAAATAACATTTATTTAGGTTCAATACTAATCCCGATGGTAGAGCGAGCGTGCAACGGTGATTGTATCAACCTTGGAATCACTTCCAACACACATCGTCACCTCGCCTTTTACTAGTCTCTGTTCATTCTGCAACTCCTGTTTCGAGTTACTAATCTTAGCAACTGAACCTGTATCAAATACCCAGGGGTTATTACGAACACTAGTAAGGTACACATTAATAACATGCATATCAAATATACCTCTCACTTTGCATCCTTCTTATCTGCCAAGTATTTGGGGTAGTTCCGCTTCGAGTGACCATTCCCTTTGTAGTAGAAGCACTCAGTTTCAGGCTTAGGTCCAGCTTTGGGCTTCTTCGCGGGAGCGGCAACTTGCTTGACATTCTTCTTGAAGTTCCCTTTCTTTCCCTTGCCCTTTTTCTTGAAACTAGTGATCTTGTTAATCATCAACACTTGATGCTCTTTCTTGATTTCTATCTTCGCTGGTTTCAGCATCGCGAAGAGCTCGGGAATCATTTTCGTCATCCCTTGCATATTATAGTTCATCACAAAGTTCTAGTAGTTGGTGATAGTGACTAGAGAACTCTGTCAATCACTATCTTATCTGGAAGATGAACTCCCACTTGATTCAAGTGATTGTAGTACCCAAACATTCTGAGCACATGCTCACTGGTTGAGCTATTCTCCTCCATCTTGTACGCAAAGTACTTGTCAGAGGTCTCATACCTCTCGACACGGGCATGAGTCTGAAATACCAATTTTAGCTCTTGGAACACTTGATATGCTCCGTGGCGTTCAAAACATTTTTGAAGTCCCGATTCTAAGCTGTAAAGCATGGTGCACTAAACTATCAAGTAGTCATCATATCGAGCTTGCCAAACTTTCATAAGGTTTGCATCTGCTCCTGTAATAGGTCTATCACCTAGCGGTGCATCAATGACATAATTCTTCTGTGCAGCAATGAGGATAATCCTCAGATCACGAACCCAGTCGGTATCATCGCTACTATCATCTTTCAACTTATTTTTCTCTAGGAACATATCAAAAATAAATGGGGAGCTACATCACGAGCTATTGATCTACAACACAATTTGCAAATACTATCAGGACTAAGTTCATGATAAATTAAGTTCAATTAATCAAATTACTAATGAACTCCCACTTAAATAGACATCCCTCAAGTCATCTAAGTGATACGTGATCCAAATCAACTAAACCATGTCCGATCATCACGTGAGATGGAATAGTCATCAATGGTGAACATCTCTATGTTGATTATATCTACTATATGATTCATGTTTGACCTTTCGGTCTCCAGTGTTTCGAGGCCATGTCTGTACATGCTAGGCTCATCAAGTTTAACTCGAGTATTCCGCATGTGCAAAACTGTCTTGCACCCATTGTATGTGAATGTAGAGCCTATCACACCCGATCATCACGTGGTGTCTTAACACGAAGAACTGTCGCAATGGTGCATACTCAGGGAGAACACTTATACCTTGAAATTTAGTTACGGGATCATTTATAATGCTATCGCCGTACTAAGCAAAATAAGATGCATATAAAAGATAAACGTCACATGCAATCAAAATATGTGACATGATATGGCCATCATCATCTTGTGCTTTTGATTTCCATCTCCAAAGCATCATCATGATCTCCATCATCACCGGCTCGACACCTTGATCTCCATCATTGTGTTGTGGTTGTATCGCCAACTATTGCTTCTACAACTATCACTAACGCATAGTGATAAAGTAAAGCAATTACATGGTGTTTGCATTTCATACAATAAAGGACAACCATTATGCTCCTACCGGTTGCTGATAACTTTTACAAAACATGATCATCTCATAAAATAACGTATATCACATCATGTCTTA
The DNA here is from genome assembly GCF_018294505.1 of Triticum aestivum. Classification (NCBI taxonomy): domain Eukaryota; kingdom Viridiplantae; phylum Streptophyta; class Magnoliopsida; order Poales; family Poaceae; genus Triticum; species Triticum aestivum. The sequence goes on along the minus strand of NC_057801.1, from coordinate 166,787,552 downwards.
ACCATATCATATCACAACATGCCCTGCAAAAACAAGTTAGACGTCCTCTACTTTGTTGTTGCAAGTTTTACGTGGCTGCTACGGGCTTCTAGCAAGAACCACTCTTACCTACGCATCAAAACCACAACGGTGTTTCGTCAAGTTTTCTGTTTTAACCTTCAACAAGGACCGGCCGTAGTCAAATTTGGTTCAACTAAATTTGGAGAAACAGACACCCGCCAGCCACCTTTATGCAAAACTAGTTGCATGTCTATCGGTGGAACCGGTCTCATGAACGTGGTCTTGTAAGGTTGGTCCGAGCCGCTTCATCCAACAATACCACCGAATCAAAATAAGACGTTGGTGGTAACCAGTATGACTATCACCGCCCACAACTCTTTATGTTCTACTCGTGCATATCATCTACGCATAGACCTGGCTCAGATGCCACTGTTGGGAAACGTAGCATGCAATTTCAAAAAAATTCTACGCACACGTAATGATATATCCATGGAGATGCATAGCAACGAGGGGGAGAGTATGTCTACTTACCCTCGTAGACCAAAAGCGGAAGCGTTTGACAACGCGGTTGATGTAGTCGAACTACATCTAGCTCCGACCGATCAAGTACCGAACGTACGGCACCTCCGAGTTCTGCACACGTTCAGCTTGATGACGACCTCATCCTCTTGATCCAACAAGATGTCGAGGAAGTAGATGAGTTTCAACAGCACGACGGCGTGGTGACGGTGATGGTGAGTGATCCGTGCAGAGCTTCGCCTAAGCACCGCAAGAATATGGTCGGGGTGTAAACTGTGGAGGGGGCGTCGCACACGGCTAGGCAATTGTCTGTTATGTGCTAGGTGCCCCCTCCTCATATATATAGGTGGGAGGGAGGGAGGAGCAGCCATAGGAGGCGCCCAAGTAGGAGGAATCCTACTTGGAGTCCCTCCCAAGCCGCGCGCCCCCTTGCCATATATAACCGAGGTGGAAGGAAAGAGGGGGGGGGGAGAGGGAAGGAAGTAGGAATCCTAATCCACACTTTCCTTGCCCTCTCCTCTTTTCTTCTCCTCCTCATAGGGCTGGCCTCAATAGGGGCGCACCAGGGGTGGTGTTTTCCCTCACTTGGCCCATAAGGCACATATCTTTGCCGGGGTGCCCGAAACTCCTTTCCGGTGACCCGGTAAGTACCCGGTACCCTCCGAAACACTTCCGGTGGCTGAATACCATCGTCCTATATATCAATCTTTACCTCTCGACCATTTTGAGACTCCTTGTCATGTCTGTGATCTCATCCGGGACTCCGAACAACATTCGGTCACCAAATCATATAACTCATATAATACTATATCGTCAACGAACGTTAAGTGTGCGAACCATATGGGTTCGAGAACTATGTAGACATGACCAAGACACCTCTCCGATCAATAAAAAATAGAGGAACCTGGATGCCCATATTGGCTCCTATATATTCTACGGATATCTTTATCGGTCGAACCGTTATGACAACATACGTAATTCCCTTTGTCCATCGGTATGTTACTTGCCCGAGATTCGATCGTCGGTATCTCTATACCTAGTTCAATCTCAATACTGGCAAGTCTCTTCACTTGTTCCGTAATACATCACCTTGTGACTAACTCCTTAGTCATTTTCTTGCAAGCTTATGATGTGTATTACCGAGAGGGCCCAGAGATACCTCTCTGATACTCGGAGTGACAAATCCTAATCTCGATCTATGCCGACCCAACAAACACCTTTGGAAATACCTGTAGAGCATCTTTATAATCACCCAGTTATGTTGTGACGTTTGATAGCACATAAGGCATTCCTCCGATATCCAGGAGTTGCATAATCTCATAGTCGAAGGAATATGTATTTGACATGAAGAAAGCAATAGCAATAAAACTGAACGATCAATATGCTATGCTAACGGATGGGTATTGTCCATCACATCATTCTCCTAATGATGTGATCCCGTTTATCAAATGACAACACATGTCTATGGTTAGGAAACTTAACCATCTTTGATTAACGAGTTAGTCTAGTAGAGGCTTACTATGGACACGGTGTTTTGTCTATGTATCCACACATGTATCAAGTTTCCGGTTAATACAATTCTAGCATGAATAATAAACATTTATCATGATATAAGGAAATATAAAATAACAACTTTATTATTGCCTCTAGGGAATATTTCCTTCAAGTGCTACAAGCAGGCATATTCTAAAACGACCCCGCCGAATCAAACTTCTGACGGCGGTCCCGGGGACTACACCCAATGGGTGCACTTAGCGTGCCCCCACTTGATCAGGATCCCACTTGACATGATATGTCTAATTCGAGTGGAAGAGCTACACAACTAAAAGAGAAAACCCCACTGGGTGTACAGATACAAGGTTTAGACCCATGATAGATGCACATTAAAGGTTCCAAAACGCTCATCCACACACATCTTACGAACAATAAAGTAGCAGTTTTTAGATAGCATATCCTAACAGAGCAAAAGTCAAGATGAAAGGCGGAAATCAACTTACAATCCCACTTACTCGGACGTTGGTTTGAAGGGCAGAACTGGCGTCATAAGGAGCCTTGCTATTCTCATACACTGCCTTCATCCTCTCCATCATCAAACCTGCCTGGATCATGGCCTCCTTGGCAGCTCTAGTTTGGTCCTCTGGGACGTGATGAAGACCGAGTCCAATCAACTCAGGGGTTGAGGACAAAGTTGGAGGAATCAAAGTTTGAGACTGCCCAGTCGGACCTGACGCCTGAATAGTCGACACTGGAGGTTGATCAGTCAATAGAGGAACAACAAAAGAAACAACAGCACAAGATGAGTCACCAAGTCCTTGAACGACATGCTCAGACTGTGAGCGAGGCGTTCGATTGGAAGGCACCCTCTTACTCAAAGCCCTGCCCCTTCTTCCCGCACTTCTTGTAGGTTCATCCTTGTCATTGTCGTTAGTAAGCTGGATAAAGTCTGTCGGCACTGCAAACACTCGACAAGCAATAGTTCAGTCAACCTCCAAAACAGTCAGTAATGCAGGAACATGTTTGCAGTTTCGTACCTGCTCGAGAAGTGGCCCCGTCTGCAATTTCCGCATCAGCCCATTCCTTGTCGATGTCCATGGATGTTGCAGAAGTAGCAGCTCTAGAAATCCCAAATCTCACTCAGTCAAACAAGTGAAGAAGTCCACAGTGGCGACGAAAGACAAGGGAAAGAAATACTTACGTTGAAGCAACAGGCACGGTCACCTTGATCCTGGGCAGGGCCTTCCAAGGCTTGAGTGGGACGACTTTGTCCTGCTTCACAACCTTCTCTGACGGCTCTGGAGTTGACATTCGAGTGCGCTTTGGAATCTTCGTGCTCGACGCGACTGCCTTGCTGCGTCCTCCCACAGGATCTTGTGATTGCTTGGAGCGTCGTTCAGAGCGGGGCGGTGAGTCGACTCCTTCACTACTGTTAGAGTCCTCACTATCATCTGCATATTTGAAATCAGCAATTCCACCATCACTCTGTACTCCTTCTTGGTGCTGATCATCATTCGGCATTGAGTACATTTTGGTGAAGACCTACAATAAACAAGTTACAAGCATCAGTCGGATTCCAAGGTCACTGCATATTGAACAAGATGTAAACACTCGATGGACACGCCTAACCTCTCCTAGAGAGTTCTGGGCATCGAATGGTTGGATCCTCTTGGCTCCGTGAGGGTTGTCCTTGTTACCCGTGATGCTCCGAAGCCACCGAGCCACCATCTCCTCGCCGACCTCCTCCGGGTGAGTCCGAGCGGTGTCTTCTGGGCCCGAATACATCCACATGGGGTGGTCGCGGGCTTGCAGGGGCTGGATGCGTCGACTGAGGAACACCTCAAGCAGATCCATGCCAGTTACTCCACCCGGACCAAAGCAACAAGCACATCGACCAAAATTGTTACTTCACCCTTCTCCTTCATAGAAACTACCAACGAAGGAAGATTTTGGGGCCTCTCCAGGGTGAAAGGAGGAAGACCAGGAGTCGGGATATCCTTACAATAGAACCAAGTCGACTGCCACCCCTTGACTGATTCCGGAAAGGTCATGGGAGGAAAGGTGCTCCTACCTCTCATCTGGATCCCTAACACCCTCCCCCCCCCCCACACACATCTGGATAACATGCGTCTTCTCATCAATCAGATGAGATTTTTTCACCGACTGAGATCGGCAAGTGAAAATGTGTTTGAACAAACCCCAGCGCGTATGACACCCCAGAAAGTTTCCGCACATGGAAATGAAGGCGGCAAGATAAGTGATGGTGTTGGGGGGTGATGGATCTGGGCTCCGAAGAAGTTCAAGAAAGCTCGAAAGAACGGATGGTGAGGCAGGGAAAAACCTCGATCGACATGCATCGTAAGGAGAACACACTCACCCTCCTGTGGCTGAGGTTCGTGCCCCCCTCAGCAATCTCCAAGATCCCTCCATAATCAGGCCGTCGGTGGTGAGATTCACCAGATCTTCCTCCGTGATGGTGGAGGGGATCCAATCTCCCTGGATCCAACCAGGCGGACGATTGGACCGCGATGTCGACCCCTCGCCATTTTCTTTCCCTTCGCCGTGGCCTTCTTCGCGCGCTCCAGGGCCGTAGTCTTGTCCTTCACCATGGCGGCGGAGCTCGAGAGAGATGGGTGAAGGGGGGAAGAGCTGGAGGAGACGAGGCGGAGAGTCGGAAAGAAGGAAACGCGAATGGAGTGCACAGTGCAACGCCTCGGCAACCACCCTTTTTATGGCTTTACTTCTGAGTGGCTGACTGGTGGACCCATGCAATCCTGGCACATCATGTAACAGGCGCTGGCCCAATACGTGGCAAAAAAGGGGCGCGAAGATCGAGGAGTCCTTATTTGTCCACCCCGCTTACCGCGCCGCGTCCCGTCCTGCGTGCTTCTCCAAATGTCGAATCACACGAGATCCGGAAACCGCAGTGCAGTCAATAGCATCAGAGACATGCATTTCAATCCACTCGAAGATATGCAACATAGTTCACTCGGAAATTCTATGGGTAAGAATCGATCAAGGCGGCTGATGAAGAGTTAACGTACCAGCATGTTCTCAGACCCCTGAGGAAATGACTCCGGAGCATTGAATCGGGTCAGAACCAACTTAACCCTTCTTCACTCGGACCTCAATCCATTCGGGGGCTAGACGATGACATGTACCTAGGGTAGGGTCTTAGGCCTGACCTACACACCCTACCCAAGGACACTGCCCTAGAGTCAAAGACATACAAAGTATAACAGAAGATACCGACTGAAACGCTCCTAAAGTGCAATCCAGTCGAAGGAAGATTCGACTCAGATATCCCAATTCCACTCGACCATAGAAAAGACTCACTCGGAGTACAGAAGAGCTAAAGTAACCCAGGATGGTAACGGTCAGGCATTCACTCCGTCGTCATAAAGATCATTAATAGCAGGTGTTACCAGTAACGTTCTAGTCATAACTCACATTGAACTCTGTGTAACTGAGGGCTCCAAGGGGCCTGGCGTGCTCTATATAAGCCACCCCCTCCTCTGGCACAAGGGTTCGCACCCCTTGTAACTCTCACACATATCCAGTCGACAAGCCTCCGAGGCATCGAGACGTAGGGCTGTTACCTCATCCGAGAGGGGCTTGAACTCGCAAACTTGTGTGAATAGCCTCGCCGTAGTTAGGACACTGCCTCCTCCTACGTACCGCCTACTCTTACTGTCAGACTCATTCCCACGACACGTAGCACGCCCTATGAAATCGCGCCTTTTCGGAGCAAGACGAGCGTAATCACTAAGGGCATGTACAATGGTGCTATCTTAGGAATGCCACGTAGGATAAATGATGAGGTGGATGAGAGAGAACTCATAAGAAAAGGCTTGTCGTCTCTTAAATAAGAGAAGACACGAGATGATCTCATAGCACGATATGCCTCACATATTTTTAGGAATGCCTAGTTATTGAAGATAAGGCTAAGAGATGACCGTAGACATGTTTTTTTGTCATCTCTAAATTACGTGCAAGACTTAAGATAAGACTATCTTAGTAATGCCACGTAGGATAAACGATGAGATGGAGGAGATAGAACTCATAAGAAAATGTTTGTCTTCTCTTAGTTAGGGCATGTACAGTAGTTGATAAGATAAACCTTATCTTAAGTCATGCATGTAATTTAGAGATGACAAAAAAAAATTGTTTACAATGGGCCATCTCTTAGCCTTATCTTCAATAACTAGTTATTCCTAAAAATGTGGTGAGACATATTGTGCAAAGAGACTTGGCAAATATAATGGGGGATTTAAGTAGTCCGAAGGTGTCGAAGTCCTATGTGACCGTGGTCCAAACACCCTCAAAGCTGAAACTTGAACAACGCTTTTTGAAGGGAGCATGTCCTAGCGCACATGACTTCGGACCACCTACCCACTAACTACCATTCACCAGTGCTGACCTTGCTTGAAACTGTCAACCGTCCCCGGCTACCACTTGGCCGCCAACGGCACACGTTGCTGCAGGAGAGCCACCAGCCAGAAAATCTATCCGCGGGAGGAATTATACTATCTGCACCTAGTTTCATAAATCATACGTACGAACATGTCCAATCAATAATCTACCGCTCGCAATTGTTGACTCGAAACTGCCAACAAAACGGTCCCTCCCAACCACTTGCAGTTGGCACATGTTGGTCCGAGACAGCTAACCGCCAGGATACGTGCAGCTGCTTGTTTACGTTTTACAGGTTTGCAGGTCGGAATACGTAGTGCCAATAATTGGGGCAACAAACTTTACAGGATCAAGAAAGGTTTTCCAGGCCAGCAGTACGCGTCATTCTTTTCACCCCTTCTGTTATTATAGATAGTGTAGCATTAATACAAACCACAAACCACTGGCTTTTCAGTCCACTGGTCTGTACCGGCAGCATCGTAAGACGAGGATCACCGCAAACAATACAATCAGAACCAGACCAAAGCCATCATGCATGTCTTGCCATGCCATGAAGCCCATGGCTGCAATCCCATGGCTCTGACCGGAGCGATCCGCACATGATGTTGAGCTCCTCCCCCATCTTCAGACAACAGCTGCCCTTCATACGGCTTGCAGACCGAGCGTCCGGTCCATCCACCCGATGATGTCGGCGGCGATCTCGTCGCGCTCGGGCTCGAAGAGCAGGTCGTGCAGGAACCCCTCGTACAGACGCAGGTCCTTGTGCCTCGACGCGGCCTCCGTGTAGAGCTCCTGCGAGGCTAGGGGGTCCGTCACACGGTCCGCGGTGCCGTGCAGGACCACGAACGGGACCGTCACCTTCTTCAGGTTGTGCAGCAGGTAGGAGGAGATGCGCAGGATCTCGTGGCCTGTACGGACCCTGATCGGCCCCGTGTAGACCAGCGGGTCAGAGTACTTCGCTAGCAGCGCGGCGGGGTCGCGGGACACAGGGATGCCGCGCTTGTTGGCTCCCTTGAATTGAAACTTGGGTGCTATCAGAGAGAATATCGGTGCCACGGCCTGCATTGATTCAGGTAAGTCTCAGTGATGACATACAACTTGCCATGCAGGTAAAACAAATATTGTGGCCAATTTTAAGTTTGGAATTTGTGGATGAATTCAAAAGCAGAGCTTCTGAAATAGCTCTGCTTTTGATATGACCGTACAATACCAAAAGTTCTCAAATCAGGATAAATTGGAATAATAATAGGAAACTGGAATAGTAATATTACCCCAACTATCGGATGCGCTGGTTTTACACGCACAGCTGGTGAAGTCAGGATGATCCCTTCCAGTCTGGTTCTGATATGAGCGTACAGCGACGCCTGCAAAATGACAGCTAGTGATGAGCATGCATGAAACAAGAAAGTTAAGCGTTGTTAAATGAGCATCGTTAGCCAAACCATTTCAACCAGGCTATTTTGTTAATGCTTTGCACCATTCTCCGCCGTCAGGGTATCCATTGTTCACAGGCCCAGAGGAGTAGGGTCAGTGTCTAGATCTGGCCTAAATACCGATGACAAAACGCGATTTAATTCGACAAGCCATACCTTTAAAACAACAGCTCCACCAGTGGAGTGACCGAGTAGAAAACAAGGAACATCTGGATTCTCCAGCATAATTTTATCAAGAAGTACTTCCTGTCCAGAGATGATAATATAGCATTACATTAGCAATCAGGAACAGAATAGCTTTGTGCCTTCTATCAAAAAACCTTGAACAGAATGTAGAAGTAGGTGGACAGAAAGAGACTTACCATGTCTTCTATGACATAATCGAGAGAAGGAACATAACCGTGCAGACCATCACTGCCACCATGACCTGTTAAGCGTAAGCTCATGTTAGCCTGTTGATGTTGAGATGAATGCAAAATTCAACAGGCATGCTCACACCTAATAGGACCAAAGAGATTGAAAACCACGAATGTTTTTCTCGAAGTACTGCTTGATTCATGGGAATGAGTTGCAAGGTAAGAATCCACAACTATGCGGGTACGGCATGATGACAACCTTAGCGTCGTTGCTTATATTTTACTCCCTCTGTAAAGAAAATATAAGAGCATTTAGATCACTACTCTAGTGATCTAAACGCTATTATATTTCTTTACGGAGGGAGTACCCTATAACATGCTATAAAAAAACTACTATCTGATTCTAAATGTTGTCATAACATTACCAGTACCAGACAGCTAACACGTAGTTAGTTTGATACCTACATAATCCACACACACAAAAAAAGCTAGTACTCGGAGTAGTAATTTATTCTAGTTTCCTAGTAGTTTTTGCCCATACCAAGCAATTAAGAACTAACAGTTAGTTAGATTTTCTCCGAGGAATAATTATGTAAGATCGAACAACATCCCTCGAAATTGATCATTTATTTACTTTATTTCTAAATATAGCACTGATCTTCCACCAACCAACCATGTGCAACATTTCCTATAATATACCAGAAGAACTCATGTTCAGAAAACCACAAGTAGGTTTCCTTACCTATCCAATCCATTGCATATACTCCAAAGCCACATGATGTTAGCTGCTCGGCAAAATGCAAATACCTCCCACTGAAACGCAAGATCAAAGTACATTTAGTAATGACTTCAATACAAGGAGGAGATGAAAAATATAGGTAGGTACACCACCATGCTGAAGCTTGGAGGACTGGAGGGGAATGACTCAACATGATTTCCTTACCTATGCTCGTTGAGCCCATGTACGATGAGCAGAATGCCCCTAAAGCAAAAGAGGAAAAAATGTCAATACAAAATTGCGTGACTGCAAGTGAAAGAAGGGTTCAGTTTGATACTTCAAACTTCTCATTTCTAATGAAAGAGACTGAAACAGAACCATAATCTTCAGAAGGTGTTCACACATGTGGAGCCATAAAACCAGTCAGCAACATTGGCGGTGGCGGATTAACTAAATTAGTTGTGGTTATCTCCCTTTTCAACATTTGTTTGCTAGGTTGTTTGACTATTATGTCATTCATATTGAAAACAAAGTTGATGGTCAGCTCAGGCAACTACACACTGGGTCGTGTCAAGAATAATCAACTTTGGTTGCACAAAGTGGGCGCACTAAAGAATCAAGAAAAATCCCGCTCCCCCTTTCTTGATAGCTAAGTTTTCCGGTGTCACATGGAGACATTACGTTAAGTTTTTTCATGGAGTATGAGAGATAAGAATGGAACAGAAGTTAGAGATAAGTATCAGCTTATATTCTCCTGATCCGTTCCACTTTACTTGTTCCCCCTTTCCTGTATTTCAAAGTTGCTTCACACTATCCCCCCAAAAAAAACTGCACAAAGCTATCGTTAATTTTTAGTCAACTAGCTCAGGTTCCGAAGGAGAGACGCGTACAAGAAATATGACAACCTAAAACAGCAGCTCTGCGACGAGGACAAACTCCATACATCATCATTGACAGGGGTAATGACTATGAATGCAAAGATCGGTGGAGATCTGAATTTTTTTTGGATGTACTCAACGTGCATCGCACGGCACGTCTCTTTATGAGTAGAGCAGCAGCCACAAAGTCTTCTGTGAAACACTAGGTCCAGGTATCTGGTAAAGCACTCTAATCGCGTGATCAAAACCGCAGCTAGTATGCATGATCTAAATGCTCATCGCGCCTTGCCATTACTACACCAAAAATCGCCTAAACAGGAGCAGAAAATTGCAACTTTAACTGAAATTACCACCCGTTGGCATCAGACAAGAGTGCCAGAGAACTACTCACTACGAACAATTCGCAAATGAACAAAGTTCCTAATTCCTAAGGGATCAAAGACCCGAAGAAAATCCTTGTTTTATTTTTTAGGAAAAAAATCCGTGTATTATTGTCAACGAAATGCCAAGAACTCTCGCAGAAAAACCTACGTGATTGGCTGATCCAAAGGAAAGAACAGATCCCTTCTGGGTAAGGTCAAGTCCACGAACTACCGTTCCCCCACCGCTCCACCGATATGATATAAATACAACAACAAAAAAGTGACAAGTAAAAAAACAGGAACCACGAAAGCGAAATCCACACAAACGAACAAAAGGAAACCACCAATTTTCACAGCGACGGAAACCCCCACGGTCCACGGAAGGCAATTCAATCGCACACGCCACGGGACGGGCGGACGGGGCTCACCTCGTCTCCGCGCCGGCCGCCGGCGCCCAGACGCGGCAGAAGAGCGCGTTCCGCCTGGCCCCGGCGATGACGAACGTGCCGCACGTCCTCCCGTCCACGTCCGCGTCGTCCTCCACCATGGGCACCTCCTCCGCGAGCGCCCGGCGGCGGCGCACGTCCTCCTCCTCCGCGGCCCTGCGCCTGCTCCTGGCCTTCCCCAGGCGGCCGGGCTCCGCCGGGCTCGCGGCGTCGGGGCGGCGGCGGCGGCCGACGAGGAGGAGGAGCCAGAGGAAGAGCGAGTGGAGCGCGACGGCGAGGCGGAGCAGCGCGCGGCGGGACATCACGGAGCGGAAGACGGGCACGATCCGGCCCGTGGCGCCCGACGTCATCATCATCTCGTCGCCGCCCATCTCCATGGCCGGCCTCGCTCCCCTGCGCGTTTTTTGTGCTTTACTTTTTCTTCGCGTTTTACGCGGTCGCGGGCTTCGTGGGCCGCCCCCGCGTATTTATAGGAGGTGGAGATTTAGACTGTGGCGAGAGCGTGGTTTGCTGTTTCCTTCCTGGAAATCCGTATTCTCACGTTATTTTTCTGTTTGTTTATTAAGTAATGTTTTTATTTATTTATAAGAAGATGTGAGGAGATAGTGGTCCTACTAACAGTTGCAACGGATCAGCAGTCCAGCTAACAGCTGTGCTATGCCAGGGTCCTACTACATGTCACTCCTCTGACCCACAGTAGCTGGTTGTAACGGGGAGTATCATATACTAGTATCATACATGTGATACTAGTATATGATACTATTTTTCTAATCCATAGTATCATATATTAGTATCATGTAGTCTTTTATTTATTGTCATACATGACATATAGTACCATAGCATTTATTATGATACAGTATCATGATATGATACCCAACCTTCTCTTTCTTCATTTAATTCTATGACACGTCATCAAAATTGCTTTGTTGGCATGCATGATACCTGGTTGGGGAGTATCATATACTAGTAACATAGATGATAACACTTATCTAGATGAAATATATGACATGGCAAGTAATTAATGATAAAAGAGAGACGTGTAATAATACACTACCTCTCTCTTAGTTTACAGGGCGTGCGCGTACCCCTAGGTCTTCAATTTGACCAACCTAATACAAGTCATATATTACAAAAAAAATATCAACATAAACTACGGAGTTTCTACTTTCAAAAGGTATAATTTTTGTGTTATATAGTTTATATTAGGGTGATAAAATTGACAACTTAGGTATACGCGCATGACTTGTAAACTGAAACGGATGTAGTAGCTATTTACTCATACTATGAGCTGGTCCTAATGGGAGTAATAGTTAGTATCATACATGCCAACTGGGCAATTTTCATGAGGTGTCATAAAATTAAATTAAGAAAGTGATGGTTGGGTATCATATCATGATACCGTACCATAATAAATGCTATGATACTATGTGTCATGCATGGCAATAAATAAAGTATTACATGATGCTAATATATGATATTCCCCATTACAACCAGCCTGAGTAACATCACACATACCAAGACAAGATGAGTCTACAACCTAAATAAAAAGTTGCATGACACCACACATATGTTACTCTCCACTATAGAGGTAGTAATATAGACTAGTAACTGTCGTCGTAATCTCATGTTAAATGCATGGCTTATCATGGGTGGAGCCATGTGGACGTTGTAGGGTTCCGGAAGCGAGCGTGAGCACGAGCTCGGTAGCACGCGAGACATACTCAGGTTCGGGGCTCTGAGCACGAGCTCGGTAGCACGCGGGACATACTCAGGTTTGGGGCTCTCCGGAGATATAACACCCCTACTCCTGCTATGATGACTATGATCAAGAGTGTACGACGTTGCTCCTTGAGTTGTTCGGCTGGATGCAGAAGAAGGGTAGAGCTCTCCCTCTCCTATCCTAGCTATGGTGTGTGTGAGTGGGATGGATGGTGAACCCTTTGCATGGGTGAGCCCGGGGGGTCTTACAAGCCGACCCCCAGGGGTACAATGGTAAGGCTACAAAGCCCTGGGGCCGGTCATCAGTGTCTGGGGTCGCTGGGTTCTCCGCCGACTGCTGGGGCCCGCCTCTAAAGGGCCCCTCCGACTGCCGAGAATTCGGACGACGGGTAGGGCCCGCCGCCTACGGGCCACGCTGATTGCCTTTCACTGTAGAACCGTCCTTGCTGATGAGGGCCGCATTAGAGGTCGTACGGCTATAGACCTCTGTTAGGTGGGTAGGTGGCCACCTGGTCAGCGCACACTGTATCCACGCCCTTCCGGGATTCGAGAGGAGCAGGTGGCACTATTGCTACGCTCCGTCTCGTCGCAGTGGTTGAGTGGAGACTCCGAGGGAGTGGACGGGCCGGCTGCTAGAGGCCGGCCCACTCCCAAGCCGTCTTCTGGAGCGTGCCTCTTCTGGAAGCCGGCCACGTGGTACCAGTCGGCCCAGGGAGCCGGCCGCATGACCAGTCGGCATGAGGGGCTTTGCTAGCCCCGATGTCTTGAAATGTCTTTGGATAAGGATGAGGCTACCCGGGGTCTATCCCCCCGACAGTAGTCCCTGAAGCTAGTGAGGCGCCATGGATCGCAACCAGAGTGCCTCAGCAGTTTCCCCCGAGAGGTCCTCTGTCTTTGTTTCGTTTGGCTTGAAGAAGCCACATGCCAGGAGTCGGCCGTGGCGAGAGCGGCCGCCTGTTGAATTTGAATCGTTGTGGCGGGCGACGGAGAGACGCCATCGGGTAGCGCGCTCGTCGCCCGTTGCTCGAATGCCACGCGTCGCCAGCAGGCCAAGCGGGCCTGCTAGCCCATGCACGCGATGGGACGCCGTGCAGGCTCGGGCCCGTCACTACATGGCCTCGGCGCGCGCGCGGATCCGCTGCGGCCGAGGCGGAATGATTGTGCGCCATTAAGGCGCAGGATTTGTGGGGGCATGCGGGACGTGGGCGCAGTTAATCCCATGCCCCCGGAAGCGTCATCTCGGCCCCACCGTCGTTGCCGTATAAATGAAGGGGGAGGGGGCGGCCGAACGCACACGCTGTTGGGAAACATAGCATGCAATTTTAAAAAAAATTCATACGCTCACGCAAGATCTATCTAGGAGATGCATAGCAACGAGAGGGGGAGAGTGTGTCCACGTACCCTCATAGACCAAAAGCGGAAGCGTTTGTTAACGTGGTTGATGGAGTTGAACTTCTTCTCGTTCCGACCGATCAAGCACCGAACGTACGGCATCTCCGAGTTCTACACACGTTCAACTCGATGACGTCCCTCGGACTCTTGATCCAGCAAAGTGTCGAGGGAGAGTTGCGTCAGCACGACGGCATGATGTCACACCCTAGCTAGTCATGCATTAGAGTGTTGCATCATGTTTACTCTTTCATCAGAAACTTGAAATGGGGATGACAGAACCCCCAGTCCCCTCTGAAACCAACTAGGGTTACTAAAATAATTTTTCAATGAACCTGAAATGCCCTTCTAAAATGCCCATCATTTTTGTCTTGGTTCAGAACCTCTGCCAAAAATGGTGCACATTTTCCTAGGCCATCCTAGGGTTTTTGAATTAAATCATAAATATTTGAATTTGGGCATTTAAAATAATATAAAATATTTAAATGCTCAAATATCTCCAAACTAAAATGTTTCATGTTGGAAATAATCCAACTATGGGCCAGGAATAGTTTGGTGATTTTTGAAGTTGCCTAGGTATTTTATTTAATTCAACAAAGTTGCAGATGTATTAAATAAAAACAGAAACAGAGAATAAGAGGGAAAAACTTACCTGGGCTCCTCCCTGTGCGGCCCAGCCAGCTGGCCGGCCCAGCCAGCTGGCCGGCCCAGCCAGCAACCGACCCAGCCCAGCACTGTAGGCCTCCGTCGTCTTCCTCCCCACGCCCCGAAGCTGCTGCGTGCTCGCGCGCGCACGGCCGCGCGGCCACCTCCTGCTTGCCGACGACCCTCCTGGCCGCGTGGACGACGCCCGCAGCCCGTCCCGATCCCCCCCTGCTCTCTCTCACTCTCCCCGGCTCTCTCCTTCCTCTCCCTCGCTCTCTCTCTCACACGGCCGAACACCACCGTCGCCACCGTTCGCCGTAGCAGTCGTCTCCGGCCACCCCTCGCTCCCCCGACTAGCTCAGAAGCTCCGCCACTACTCCCTCTTCCTCCCCACCGCTCCACGGGTCCCCGGAAGCCCTGCATCGCCGTCACGTCGCCGTTCCCCTCTTCGGGCTCCGACCACCGTCGCCGTCAAATTCGCCGTCTCCAGCGCGTCCCCGAGCCCGCTTCGACGCCCACTGCAACCGCGGTGAGCCTCCGAGTCGTTTCCCCCTTCTTCCTTGGTCTCTCCCGACCTCTAGGCCCTAGCCCCACCTCGGCCGAGAGCTCCACGCCGCCGATGATGTCGCCGTCGTGGCCACGGTCGCCGTAGCGCCCAACCAAGCTCACCATCGTGCTCCACACCTCACTAGGAGCACGTAGCACGCACCAACGCCTCCCCAAACCCCCTGCAACACTGATCCCGACCGCACCCGAACTCCGGCCGCCGCAGCTGAGCTCGCCGTCGTCAACTCCGGCCACCCCGAGCCCAACCACCACCACCAATAGCCGCGGCTCAACCTCAGCAACACGTAGATGCCTTCCGCCGTCCATTTGGTTGCCGGAATGGCAAAAAGCACTTTCGCCGCCGTCTCGGACCTCGCCGGCGTCATGTCGCCGGTGGGGTTTGACTTGTCCGACCTGGGGTTTGACCCCCCAGGGTCACTGACGCGTGGGCCCTGTCGGCCAGGTGGTTAGGTTAGCGCTAACTATTGTTAGTCAACCCCCCTGACACTGACAGTGGGCCCCAGCGCCACTAATCCCTAATTAGGATTAATTTAAAAACTGTTTAACCCCCCTGACACTGACGTGTGGCCCCCACACGTCAGGTTTGACTTCAGCCACCCGCAGTTGACCACTGACGTCATGCTGACATCAGGCTGACGCAGTAATTGAATTTCTGGATTTAAATTAAATCAGGAAATTCCAGAATATTATTTAAACTTCAAAAATTCATAACTTTTATTCTGTAACTCCAAATTGGACAAATTATATATGAAAAATGATCAGAAAAATCCAATCTATCCATCTGTACCATTTTCATGCATGATCAAACAAGTTAAATTGATGTTTAAAGAAGAATGAGGAAAAGCACTTAAAGAGGCCATATTTGAGTTTGAAATTTGAATCTTTGATTCAAATTTGTTCAAACCCTTCTGGTTTTAGTTGCATTAGCCCAACACACTCATATTGCCATGTTTCATGCATGCATCATATTGTTGCACATTGTTTGGTGATGCTTGTGTATCGGTGTCCTTTGCGACATGATCTGTCTCCGAGGAGTACCGTGATTACCCTAACGAAGAATCTTATCCGAGCATCGAACCATCAGGCAAGCAACCAACCATTTGATCATATCGATACAATCCCATGTTCTCGCTCCTGCTCTCTTTTACTGCATTAAGACAACGCGATTCAAACTGCTGTGTGCTACGGTAGTTGAACCCATTTCCTCTGCATGACCTGTCATTGCCACAGTAACTAGATGAAACCCACTAGCATGTGTAGGAGTTGATTGAGCCATGTGTATGTGTTGTTCCTACCTTGCTATGCCTGCTATGCTTAGAGTCGTGTCAGGTCTGGTTCATCTGGGTGATGGGCTAGAGTGAAATGATTATGTCGGTAATGAGAGTGGTGTGGTGAACACGATTTGGTAAAGGTATCGATGAGAGGCCATGTAGGAGTACATGGTGGGTTGTTTCATTGAAGCCGACCTTAAGCACTGAAATCTGTATGTGTGATTTAAGATACAGCTACTACCATGCATTGGGCCCTGAAATATGACCCCGCTCGACTTCTTATTCACCCTAGCTCTCTGTCCAGGAGTTGCAAGTAGTTTCTGGTGTTTGTAGCCTACTGGAGGCCGTGGACAGCGCTGACCGTAGGGGTGGGCTGTGATGCGGTAGGTACGTGGCCGGGTGTACCGAATACCCGTTAGGTATCTCGGGAACCCTGTTCACATCGTTCGGGGCCGTATGGGAAACTTCGGCCGGACTCCCTGCGGATGGAACCTGAATAGGCGATAAACCTGGACTAGAGGCTTAGGTGTTTAGGTAGGTCGTGGTCTACACCCACGTCGGCTTTCGCTTGAAGTCTGCCGAGCACATGTCGTGTGCAGACGCTAAGTGGTGGAAACATGTATGAAGAAGTACACCCCTGCAGGGTTATCATGATCTATTCGAATAGCCGCGTCCGCGGTAAAGGACTACTTGGTTGCCTATACAGTTCATAGACAAGTAAATGGAAACTACTAAAAGCCTCAAGATAAGTGTGAGTGCCGAGGATGGCCTTCCGTAGGAAGACGGAGGTGAATCCTCGGTAGTGTATTGAAGTGGTGAGTAGTGGACTCGTGTGCGCAAAACATTTCAAGTTGGAGTATCGTAGGATAGTTTAGCCAAGAGTCAAAGCTGGCTTGCTGCAATAACTCCACCAACCATTCTTGATACTATGCATGTATGTAGGATCTGATGTAAGTCTTGCTGAGTACCTTTGTACTCATGTTGCTATAATTTACATTTCTTTACAGAAGACGCTGCAACCCCTTCTGATGGGTTCTATGTAGACGTTGACATCAACGAGTAGGCTAAAGACCCAGGTGGTGACCCTGAGCTTGTGATGGACCACGTAGTATAGTTAGGTTTCCAAGCCTCTTTTATTTTACTAGTTGTCTGTACCCAGACAATGTACTTCCGCTGCTGGCTTGTATGATTGTATGACTTGTATGTTGGGTCGTGAGACCCGTACCTTTGTGAATGTTATGTATGGCTCCCTGAGCCTTAAATAAAGTACTTGTGTCATAGAGTCATGTTGTGATGCTTCGTTGTATTTGCACATATCGAGCATATTGTGTGTATGATTGAAATGCTTGGTATGTGTGGGATCTGACTATCTAGTTGTTTATCTTTAGTAGCCTCTCTTACCGGGAAATGTCTCCTAGTGTTACCGCTGAGCCATGGTAGCTTGCTACTGCTCTGGAACACTTAGGCTGGCCGGCATGTGTCCTTCTTCGTTCCTGTGTCTGTCCCTTCGGGGAAATGTCACGCTTTGAGTACCGGAGTCCTGTTAGCCCGCTACAGCCCGGTTTACCGGAGACCTGCTAGCCCAGTGCTACAGCCCGGACCCACTTGCTGATGACCGACACGTTCGAAGCTGGGTCATGGATGCCTGTCCCTGTAAGTCTGTGCCACTTTGGGTTTACGACTAGTCATGTCAGCCCGGGCTCTTTATCATATGGATGCTAGCGACACTATCATATACGTGAGCCAAAAGGCGCAAACGGTTCCGGGAAAAGGTAAGACGACACCCGTGGGGATACCGTGCGTGAGGCCGCAAAGTGATATGAGGTGTTACCAGCTAGATCGATGTGACATCGAGTCGGGGTCCTGACAGCGTTGGCATCAGAGCCGGACTGCCTGTAGGTTCTCCAAGCCAAACTGGTCGATGTTGAGTCTAGAAATTCTTTAGCTATATGTAGGGGAATTGTTTGTGGGTGGGAACGTAAGGCTCTTTTTACTCCTTATATCTTATGACATTCTGATCTGAGTCAGTCCATTCTTCCACCGGGGGTTAAGGAATTAGGATCTATTCTCTCTATCAGGATCACGAGTTACTAATCAGTAGTACCTTATAAGTTTGATGGATACAAGCCTAGTTCAGTTCTACTACCACATTATGTTGCCAACATGGTTCCAGAACTTTGATATGATGATGTTGAGTATGTACGAAATCCTTTGTCAAATGTCTCAAAATCCTTTTTGAGCATTTACAGCTGTTATGCTGCCGAAATTTTGCTAGAAATTCTAATGCCTTTGCATTATGATTATGCTTTCAGATGGCCACTCGCGACCTAAATCAAGTGGTTCGCCTGACTCGATGCCTAGATGTACCCGGCCATACTGCTAAGTTGGTCAGGGTAATGACTGAGGCTGGATACCGCTGGTATCCTGAGTACATGGTCGAAGAGCAATTTCGGGACTTCAATCAAAGCCAGTATCTCTGCACTGTCAGGATATTTCCATCTTATCCTGGATCCACCGAGCCTCTTCACTGTTCCTATGGACTCGGGGTTACTATTGAGATGGCTGTGCAGGACGCCGCCTACTCTATGATGACCATTATGCGAGTCAGATCTGGTTTATTTCGGGACTCTGATTTCCGGTATATGCCAGGATCACTTCCGGGAGCACAAGGGTATCTTCAGGATATCTATGCTGACCCCACTCAGGAGGATTCACGGACCCGCACCACTGCTGAGATGCTCGAGGATAAGGACCGTGAAAATCGGGCCTTGAGGTTAGAGCTCTTCAATACCCGTGCTGACCACTGGGCCACTTTGACTCGGTTCGCACCGGCGGTGCAAGCTAGATATTCGAATATGCGCGATCTCTATCGTGTGAGATCTGCTCTGCCAAACTTGATGGTTTGGCGTGATGTAGGAGGCATCACCCCACCTCGCGGTCCCCGCAGGCCACCGTTTGTTGGTCCAAGGCCTCATCCTAGCCCCTATGGTCCACAAGCTCCGCGAGACCGTCTGTTTCCGGATGATCATGTTGAACTTCCAGGCTATGGAGGTGACTTCTACGAGGACTACTACGGATCAGTCTGAGTTAGTGATAGTATCCCTAGTTCGCACTAGCTGTGTCGTCTATCGTCCTGCGTGACTCGTGGGATATGACCTAGTTTGTACTCTTTCCGGAGATGTAGAAAAATAATGTATAGGAGCTTGGAATGCCTCCGATGAGATGTAATCCTTTTTCCCACCGTAATAGTATTTTGTTTGGTCTTGTACTAAACCTTGTATGGTGTGTATGACGATGGAATAAAAGAAGCAGTTTCTGTATCTACCATGTCATACGGATGATCATCTTGCATTCTGAGTTATTCCTTACATTATGTATCCTATGTCGGAATTTTATCATTCTGACTAAATCATTGCCTTGTTTACCTAGGATGGTCAACACGCGCGCTAACCCTGCTTCCCAAGAGCAGGCCGAAGGCAGTGAAGCCAGGAATGAAAATCTGCCTCATCCTCCTTCACTAGCCGAGGTTATGATGGAAGCTGAGAGAAACAAGCGGGAGACAAACCGTTTGTTGGAGCGTATTGAACAGAACACAGCACACCATCAGAGGGTTAACGTGGTGTCACTCAGTGATTTTATCAAATTGCATCCTCCCACGTTCCACCACTCCGTCGAGCCTCTCGACGCTGATGACTGGCTTCGCAGTATCTATCACAAGCTGCGTTCCGCGCTGGTAGCGGAGGCTGACAAGGTCACCTTTGCTGCATATCATCTTGAAGGCCCCGCCAGTCTATGGTGGGAGAATTATGGAGCTATGCGCCCAGCGGGCCATGTCACTACTTGGGCTGAGTTCAGCGAGGCTTTCCGTGAACATCACATTCCGGAGGGTCTCATGGACCGTAAACGTGAGGAATTTTGCAGTTTCACCCAAGGCCGGCTTTCTGTTGATGCTTACAGCAGGGAGTTTGGTAATCTTGCACGATATGCAACTGAGGAAGTCTCTACTGACGCCAAGAAGCAAGCAAGGTTCCGTAAGGGCCTTAGTCCAGAGCTTCGCCGCGACCTCCGTCTGCATGAGTGCACATCTTTTTCGAAACTTGTCAACAAAGCCATCAGTGCTGAAACTGGTCAGACTGACTATGACGCAACACGCAAGCATGGACGTGACATGGGTTCCTCATCCGGTGCTGGTCCTCAGAAGCGCCGCGTGTGGGTACCCAACACCGCCCTGCCACCCAGGTTCACACCGAGGCCATCCTTCCAGGCACCTCGCCCTGTTCAACAGTCTGCTCCAGCCAAGCCCTATGGGGGTCCAACCAATAATGCTCCTCCACGTACCAGTTCCGTGACTTGTTTCAAGTGTGGGGAATCTGGTCACTATATGCGTGAGTGTCCCCAGACCAACCCCAATCAATCTGCTAAAGCTGTTGGCCGTGGCAAGCCGACAGGGAAGGTGTTTCATGCTAAACCGGTCACCGCTTCACGTGGCCATGTCAACTGTATCTCTGCCGAAGAAGCTCAAGAGGACCCCAACGTCGTTCTCGGTACGCTTCTTGTTAACTGCCACCCGACATCTGTTCTTTTCGATACAGGAGCCTCTCATTCTTTTATATCTGAAAGTTATGCTCGTTTGCATAACGTTGCATTCTGTGACTTGCCATCTACTATGGAAATCTCTACCCCTGGGTCTAGATGGCAGACCTCTAGGGTAAGTTATGGAAATGAGATCCAAGTCGACAGACCTGTTTTCCTTGCATCTCTGATAGCCCTTAAATCTTCGGATATTAATATCATTTTGGGTATGGACTGGATGTCGGCTCATCAAGCCAAAATTGATTGCTTCTCTAGGACTGTTCAACTCACCCATCCTTCGGGGAAGATAGTTAATGTCTTGACCCGAATAGCCAAGCGACAATTATATTCTCTTAACGCCAGCCCTTTGCCAGACCTTGAGGACGTTCCGGTAGTCCGTGACTTTCCGGATGTCTTTCCAGAGGAATTGCCAGGTGTTCCACCTGACAGGGATGTTGAGTTCGTAATAGACCTCATTCCAGGAACCGTTCCGATTGCTAGAAGACCCTATAAGATGGCACCCCTAGAACTAGCCGAGCTTAAGAAACAACTCAATGAGTCCTTGAAAAAGGGTTTCATCCGACCTAGTTCATCTCCGTGGGCTTGCCCCGTCCTATTCGTCAAGAAGAAGGATGGTACGGACCGGATGGTTGTAGATTACCGACCTGTCAATTTGGTCACAATCAAGAACAAATATCCACTTCCCAGGATCAACGATCTGTATGATCAGCTCGCTGGATCCTCAGTCTTCTCCAAGATGGATTTGAGGTTGGGCTACCATCAAATCAAAATCAGAAACGGGGACATTCCTAAAACGGCCTTTGTTACTCGTTATGGCCAATACGAGTACACCGTTATGTCCTTCGGTTTAACCAACGCTCCAGCCACCTTTTCTCGGTTAATGAACTCAATCTTCATGGAGTATTTGGATAAGTTTGTCGTAGTTTATCTCGATGATATACTCATCTACTCCAAGAACGAGGAAGAACATGCCGAACATTTAAGGCTAGTGTTGCAGAAACTTCGAGAGCATCGCCTTTATGCCAAATTTTCTAAATGTGAATTCTGGTTGCCAGAAGTGACCTATCTAGGTCATGTAATATCTGGTAAAGGTATTGCTGTTAACCCTGAGCGAGTTCAAGCCGTCCTTAATTGGACTCCACCCGAATCGGTCAAGCAAGTTCGGAGTTTTCTAGGCTTAGCGAGCTATTGTCGTCGCTTTGTCGAGAACTTCTCCAAAGTTGCTAAACCTCTAACCAAACTCCTCAAGAAAGATAAGAAGTTCGAATGGACTCCACAATGTGAGCACAGCTTTCAGGAACTGAAAAGACGCCTGACCTCTGCTCCCGTACTGGTACCGCCAGACTTCTCCAAGGACTTTGTTATCTACTGCGACGCCTCGCGACAAGGACTAGGTTGCATTCTCATGCAAGATCGACACGTAATTGCTTACGCTTCACGGCAATTGCACCCACATGAGGAGAATTATCCTACTCATGATCTAGAGCTTGCAGCCGTAGTCTATGCACTTAAGACCTGGCGACATTACCTCCTCGGTAATCGTTGCGAAATATTCACTGATCACCAAAGTCTGAAGTACATTTTCACCCAACCGGATCTGAATCTCAGGCAAAGACGTTGGGTTGAATTGATCACAGACTTCGACTTAGGAATAACCTACACCCCAGGGAAAGCCAACGTCATGGCTGATGCGCTAAGTCGTAAATCTTATTGTAACAACTTGATGTTACAACAAAGTCAACCGCTTCTCCATGAGGAATTTCGGAAGCTTAACCTTCACATTGTACCTCAAGGTTTTCTTTCCACCTTGGTAGCAAAACCTACCCTTACGGATCAAATCATCGCTGCCCAAAGGCGAGATAAGGGAATATCTAAAATCAAAGAGAACATTGCTAGCGGAGGTGCTAGTTGTTTCTCCACAAATGATCATGGTGTTGTGTACTTTGAGAACCGTCTAGTGGTTCCCAAGAACCAGCATCTACGGCAGCTGATCCTTAAGGAGGCTCATGAATCTCCTCTCACCATTCATCCCGGTAGTACTAAGATGTATCAGGACCTACGCCAGAGGTTCTGGTGGACTAGGATGAAGAGAGAAATCGCTCAGTATATTGCTAATTGCGACGTTTGTCGTCGTGTAAAAGCAGAGCATCAATGGCCTGCTGGCACCCTTCAACCCTTAGCTATTCCTGAATGGAAATGGGATAAAATTAGTATGGATTTCATTACCGGTTTTCCCAGGACCAAGAGAGGGAATAATGCTATCTTCGTCGTGGTCGATCGTCTTTCCAAAGTAGCTCATTTCTTACCTGTTCGAGAGAGTATAACCGCTAGTCAGCTGGCAGACTTATACATCTCCCGAATAGTGTCCCTCCATGGTGTTCCTTTGGAAATCAATTCGGATCGAGGAAGTCTTTTCACCTCTCGATTTTGGGAAAGTTTCCAAAATGCTATGGAACCCGTCTCTCCTTTAGCACCGCTTTCCACCCTCAGTCGAGTGGTCAAGTGGAACGCGTCAATCAGATTCTAGAAGACATGCTCCGAGCCTCTGTTATCTCCTTCGGAATGAACTGGGAGAAGTGTCTTCCATTTGCCGAATTCGCTTACAACAACAGCTATCAATCTAGCTTGGGTAAAGCCCCTTTTGAAGTTCTCTATGGACGACGATGTCGAACACCCCTTAACTGGTCAGAGACCGGGGAAAGACAATTCTTTGGCCCGGACATGATTCAGGAAGCAGAAGATCAAGTTCGTATCGTTCGTGAAAAGTTGAAAACAGCCCAATCTCGTCAAAAGAGTCAATATGACCGAAAACATAGGGCTATGACTTTCGAGGTTGACGAGAAGGCTTATCTTCGGGTCACCCCTCTGAAGGGAACCCATCGTTTCGGTATCAAAGGCAAATTGGCTCCTCGTTACATTGGACCTTTTCGCATTCTTGCCAAACGAGGAGAAGTTGCCTACCAGTTGGAACTACCTCCGCATCTCTCCAGAGTTCACGATGTCTTCCACGTTTCTCAACTCAGGCGTTGCTTCTCGGATCCTATCCGTGAAGTGGACCACGAAACGCTTGATCTCCAAGATGATCTTACATATCGAGAGTACCCCATCCGTATCCTCGATCAAGCCGAACGTACCACGCGACGTCATAATATCAAGTTTCTCAAGGTTCAATGGTCGCACCATTCTGAGGATGAAGCAACTTGGGAAAGGGAGGATCGTCTTCGACTCGAGTATCCCGCCTTCTTCCCGGAGGAACCCAAATCTCGGGACGAGATTCTTTTGAGTGGGGGTGAGTTGTCACACCCTAGCTAGTCATGCATTGGAGTGTTGCATCATGTTTACTCTTTCATCAGAAACTTGAAATGGGGATGACAGAACCCCCAGTCCCCTCTGAAACCAACTAGGGTTACTAAAATAATTTTTCAATGAACCTGAAATGCCCTTCTAAAATGCCCATCATTTTTGTCTTGGTTCAGAACCTCTGCCAAAAATGGTGCACATTTTCCTAGGCCATCCTAGGGTTTTTGAATTAAATCATAAATATTTGAATTTGGGCATTTAAAATAATATAAAATATTTAAATGCTCAAATATCTCCAAACTAAAATGTTTCATGTTGGAAATAATCCAACTATGGGCGAGGAATAGTTTGGTGATTTTTGAAGTTGCCTAGGTATTTTATTTAATTCAACAAAGTTGCAGATGTATTAAATAAAAACAGAAACAGAGAATAAGAGGGAAAAACTTACCTGGGCTCCTCCCTGTGCGGCCCAGCCAGCTGGCCGGCCCAGCCAGCAACCGACCCAGCCCAGCACTGTAGGCCTCCGTCGTCTTCCTCCCCACGCCCCGAAGCTGCTGCGTGCTCGCGCGCGCACGGCCGCGCGGCCACCTCCTGCTTGCCGATGACCTCCTGGCCGCGTGGACGACGCCCGCAGCCCGTCCCGATCCCTCCTGCTCTCTCTCACTCTCCCCGGCTCTCTCCTTCCTCTCCCTCGCTCTCTCTCTCACACGGCCGAACACCACCGTCGCCACCATTCGCCGTAGCAGTCGTCTCCGGCCACCCCTCGCTCCCCCGACTAGCTCAGAAGCTCCGCCACTACTCCCTCTTCCTCCCCACCGCTCCACGGGTCCCCGGAAGCCCTGCATCGCCGTCACGTCGCCGTTCCCCTCTTCGGGCTCCGACCACCGTCGCCGTCAAATTCGCCGTCTCCAGCGCGTCCCCGAGCCCGCTTCGACGCCCACTGCAACCGCGGTGAGCCTCCGAGTCGTTTCCCCCTTCTTCCTTGGTCTCTCCCGACCTCTAGGCCCTAGCCCCACCTCGGCCGAGAGCTCCACGCCGCCGACGATGTCGCCGTCGTGGCCACGGTCGCCGTAGCGCCCAACCAAGCTCACCATCGTGCTCCACACCTCACTAGGAGCACGTAGCACGCACCAACGCCTCCCCAAACCCCCTGCAACACTGATCCCGACCGCACCCGAACTCCGGCCGCCGCAGCTGAGCTCGCTGTCGTCAACTCCGGCCACCCCGAGCCCAACCACCACCACCAATAGCCGCGGCTCAACCTCAGCAACACGTAGATGCCTTCCGCCGTCCATTTGGTTGCCGGAATGGCAAAAAGCACTTTCGCCGCCGTCTCGGACCTCGCCGGCGTCATGTCGCCGGTGGGGTTTGACTTGTCCGACCTGGGGTTTGACCCCCCAGGGTCACTGACGCGTGGGCCCTGTCGGCCAGGTGGTTAGGTTAGCGCTAACTACTGTTAGTCAACCCCCCTGACACTGACAGTGGGCCCCAGCGCCACTAATCCCTAATTAGGATTAATTTAAAACTGTTTAACCCCCCTGACACTGACGTGTGGCCCCCACACGTCAGGTTTGACTTCAGCCACCCGCAGTTGACCACTGACGTCATGCTGACGTCAGGCTGACGCAGTAATTGAATTTCTGGATTTAAATTAAATCAGGAAATTCCAGAATATTATTTAAACTTCAAAAATTCATAACTTTTATTCTGTAACTCCAAATTGGACAAATTATATATGAAAAATGATCAGAAAAATCCAATCTATCCATCTGTACCATTTTCATGCATGATCAAACAAGTTAAATTGATGTTTAAAGAAGAATGAGGAAAAGCACTTAAAGAGGCCATATTTGAGTTTGAAATTTGAATCTTTGATTCAAATTTGTTCAAACCCTTCTGGTTTTAGTTGCATTAGCCCAACACACTCATATTGCCATGTTTCATGCATGCATCATATTGTTGCACATTGTTTGGTGATGCTTGTGTATCGGTGTCCTTTGCGACATGATCTGTCTCCGAGGAGTACCGTGATTACCCTAACGAAGAATCTTATCCGAGCATCGAACCATCAGGCAAGCAACCAACCATTTGATCATATCGATACAATCCCATGTTCTCGCTCCTGCTCTCTTTTACTGCATTAAGACAACGCGATTCAAACTGCTGTGTGCTACGGTAGTTGAACCCATTTCCTCTGCATGACCTGTCATTGCCACAGTAACTAGATGAAACCCACTAGCATGTGTAGGAGTTGATTGAGCCATGTGTATGTGTTGTTCCTACCTTGCTATGCCTGCTATGCTTAGAGTCGTGTCAGGTCTGGTTCATCTGGGTGATGGGCTAGAGTGAAATGATTATGTCGGTAATGAGAGTGGTGTGGTGAACACGATTTGGTAAAGGTATCGATGAGAGGCCATGTAGGAGTACATGGTGGGTTGTTTCATTGAAGCCGACCTTAAGCACTGAGATCTGTATGTGTGATTTAAGATACAGCTACTACCATGCATTGGGCCCTGAAATATGACCCCGCTCGACTTCTTATTCACCCTAGCTCTCTGTCCAGGAGTTGCAAGTAGTTTCTGGTGTTTGTAGCCTACTGGAGGCCGTGGACAGCGCTGACCGTAGGGGTGGGCTGTGATGCGGTAGGTACGTGGCCGGGTGTACCGAATACCCGTTAGGTATCTCGGGAACCCTGTTCACATCGTTCGGGGCCGTATGGGAAACTTCGGCCGGACTCCCTGCGGATGGAACCTGAATAGGCGATAAACCTGGACTAGAGGCTTAGGTGTTTAGGTAGGTCGTGGTCTACACCCACGTCGGCTTTCGCTTGAAGTCTGCCGAGCACATGTCGTGTGCAGACGCTAAGTGGTGGAAACATGTATGAAGAAGTACACCCCTGCAGGGTTATCATGATCTATTCGAATAGCCGCGTCCGCGGTAAAGGACTACTTGGTTGCCTATACAGTTCATAGACAAGTAAATGGAAACTACTAAAAGCCTCAAGATAAGTGTGAGTGCCGAGGATGGCCTTCCGTAGGAAGACGGAGGTGAATCCTCGGTAGTGTATTGAAGTGGTGAGTAGTGGACTCGTGTGCGCAAAACATTTCAAGTTGGAGTATCGTAGGATAGTTTAGCCAAGAGTCAAAGCTGGCTTGCTGCAATAACTCCACCAACCATTCTTGATACTATGCATGTATGTAGGATCTGATGTAAGTCTTGCTGAGTACCTTTGTACTCATGTTGCTATAATTTACATTTCTTTACAGAAGACGCTGCAACCCCTTCTGATGGGTTCTATGTAGACGTTGACATCAACGAGTAGGCTAAAGACCCAGGTGGTGACCCTGAGCTTGTGATGGACCACGTAGTATAGTTAGGTTTCCAAGCCTCTTTTATTTTACTAGTTGTCTGTACCCAGACAATGTACTTCCGCTGCTGGCTTGTATGATTGTATGACTTGTATGTTGGGTCGTGAGACCCGTACCTTTGTGAATGTTATGTATGGCTCCCTGAGCCTTAAATAAAATACTTGTGTCATAGAGTCATGTTGTGATGCTTCGTTGTATTTGCACATATCGAGCATATTGTGTGTATGATTGAAATGCTTGGTATGTGTGGGATCTGACTATCTAGTTGTTTATCTTTAGTAGCCTCTCTTACCGGGAAATGTCTCCTAGTGTTACCGCTGAGCCATGGTAGCTTGCTACTGCTCTGGAACACTTAGGCTGGCCGGCATGTGTCCTTCTTCGTTCCTGTGTCTGTCCCTTCGGGGAAATGTCACGCTTTGAGTACCGGAGTCCTGTTAGCCCGCTACAGCCCGGTTTACCGGAGACCTGCTAGCCCAGTGCTACAGCCCGGACCCACTTGCTGATGACCGACACGTTCGAAGCTGGGTCATGGATGCCTGTCCCTGTAAGTCTGTGCCACTTTGGGTTTACGACTAGTCATGTTAGCCCGGGCTCTTTATCATATGGATGCTAGCGACACTATCATATACGTGAGCCAAAAGGCGCAAACGGTTCCGGGAAAAGGTAAGACGACACCCGTGGGGATACCGTGCGTGAGGCCGCAAAGTGATATGAGGTGTTACCAGCTAGATCGATGTGACATCGAGTCGGGGTCCTGACACATGATGATGGTGATGGTGAAGTGATCCGTGCAGGGCTTTGCCTAAGCACTACGT
The DNA here is from genome assembly GCF_018294505.1 of Triticum aestivum. Lineage (NCBI taxonomy): Eukaryota > Viridiplantae > Streptophyta > Magnoliopsida > Poales > Poaceae > Triticum > Triticum aestivum. The sequence continues at coordinate 166,759,266 of NC_057801.1, read as the reverse complement.
GAATATGACCGGAGGCGTAAACTGTGGAGGTGGGCGCCGCACACGGCTAAGAATCAATATTGTGTGTTCTAGGCGCCCCCCTGCATATATATAGGTGGGAGGGAGAGGGGACAGCCAAGGGAGCGCCCAAGTAGGAGGAATCTTACTTGGGGCCCTAATACTATTCGCCCCCCCTACCATAATTCCCGAAGGGGGAAGGAAGGAGGAGGAGGGAGATAAGGAAGGGGGAGGTCGAATCACTCCCCTTCCTTTCTCTCTTCTCCTCTTTCCTCCCCCCCTCTATTTCGGCCTACATGGGGTACACCAGCCCCTTAGGGGATGGTTTGTCCCACTCTTGGCCCATTAGGCCCATGTAGTTGCCAGTGGGATGCCCGGAACCCCTTCCGGTGACCCGATACGTACCCGGTACCCACGGAACACTTCCGGTGTCCAAATACTATCGTCCTATATATCAATCTTTACCTCTCGACCATTTTGAGACTCCTCGTCATGTCTTGATCTCATCCGAGACTCCGAACAACATTCGGTCACCAAATTGCATAACTCATATAATACAAATCGTCATCAAACGTTAAGCGTGCGGACCCTACGGGTTCGAGAACTATGTAGACATGACCGAGACACCTCTCCGGTCAATAACCAATAGCAGAACCTGGATGCTCATATTGTCTCCCACATATTCTACGAAGATCTTTATCAGTCGAACCATTATGACAACATACTTTATTCCCTTTGTCATCGGTATGTTACTTGCCCGAAATTCGATCGTCGATATCTTCATACCTAGTTCAATCTCATTACCAGTAAGTCTCTTTACTCGTTCCATAATGCATCATCCTGCAACTTACTCATTAGTCACTTTGCTTGCAAGGCTTCTTATGATGTGTATTATGAGAGGGCCCAGAGATACCTCTCGGATACTCGGAGTGACAAATCCTAATCTCGATCTATGCCAACCCAACAAACACCTTTGGAGATACCTGTAGAGCATCTTTATAATCACCCAGTTACGTTGTGACGTTTGATAGCACATAAGGCATTCCTCTGGTATCTGGGAGTTGCGTAATCTCGTAGTCGGAGGAATATGTATTTGACATGAAGAAAGCAGTAGCAATGAAACTGAACGATCATTATGCTAAGCTAACAGATGGGTCTTGTCCATCACATCATTCTTTTAATGATGTGATAATGTTCATCAAGTGACAACACATGTCTATGGCTAGGAAACTTAACCATCTTTGATTAACGAGCTAGTCAAGTAGAGGCATACTAGGGACACGGTGTTTTGTCTATGTATCCACACATGTATCAAGTTTCCAGTTAATACAATTCTAGCATGAATAATAAACATTTATCATGAATAAGGAAATATAAAATAACAACTTTATTATTGCCTCTAGGGCATATTTCCTTCAGTCTCCCACTCGCACAAGAGTTAATAATCTAGATTTCAAAGTAATGATTCTAACACCCATTGAGTCTTGGTGTTGATCATGTTTTGCTCATGGAAGAGGCTTAGTCAATGGGCCTACCACATTCAGATCTGTATGTATTTTGCAAATCTCTATGTCTTCCTCCTTGACTAGATCAAGGGTGGAGTTGAAGCGTCTCTTGATGTGTTTGGTCTTTTTGTTGAATTTGGATTCGTTTGCTAAGGCAATTGCTCCAGTATTGTCACAAAAGATTTTTATTGGACCCGATGCACTAGGTAGTACACCTAGATCAGATATGAACTCCTTCATCCAGACTCCTTCATTTGCTTCTTCCGAAGCAGCTATGTATTCCGCTTCACACGTAGATCCCGTCAAGACGCTCTGCTTGGAGCTGCACCAACCGACGGCTCCACCATTCAACAAAAATATGTATGCGGTTTGTGACTTAGAGTCATCCGGATCAGTGTCAAAGCTAGCATCGACGTAACCATTTATGACGAGCTCTTTATCACCTCCATAAATGAGAAACATGCCCTTAGTCCTTTTTAGGTACTTCAGGATGTTCTTGACCGATGTCTAGTGATCCACTCCTGGATTACTTTGGTACCTCCCTGCTAAACTTATAGCAAGGCACACATCAGGTCTGGTACATAGCATAGCATACATGATAGAACCTATGGCTGAGGCATAGGGAATGACTTCCATTTTCTCTCTATCTTCTGTCGAGGTCGGGCATTGAGTCTGACTCAACTTCACACCTTGTAACACAGGCAAGAACCCTTTCTTTGACTGATCCATTTTGAACATCTTAAAAACTTTATCAAGGTATGTGCTTTGTGAAAGTCCTATTAAGCGTCGTGATCTATCTCTATAGATCTTGATGCCCAATATATAAGCATCTTCACTGAGGTCTTTCATTGAAAAACTTTTATTCAAGTATGCTTTTATGCTATCCAGAAATTCCATATCATTTCCAATCAAAAATATGTCATCCACATATAATATTAGAAATGCTACATAGCTCCCACTCTCTTTCTTGTAAATACAGGATTCTCCGAAAGTCTGTATAAAACCATATGCTTTGATCACCTCATCAAAGCGTATATTCCAACTCTGAGATGCTTGCACCAGTCGATAAATGGATCGCGGGAGCTTGCACACTTTGTTAGCACCTTTAGGATCGACAAAACCTTTTGGTTGCATCATATACAACTCTTCTTTAAGAAATTCATTAAGGAATGCATTTTTGATGTCCATTTGCCAGATTTCATAATCATAAAATGCGGCAATTGCCAACATGATTCCGACAGACAAAAGCATCACTACGGGTGATAAAGTCTCATCGTAGTCAACTCCTTGAACATGTCGAAAACCTTTTGCAACAAGTCGAGCTTTATAGACAGTGACATTACCATAAGCGTCAGTATTATTCTTGAAAATCCATTTATTCTCTATGGGTCGCTGATCATCGGGCAAATCCACCAAAGTCCATACTTTGTTCTCATACATGGATCCTATCTCAGATTTCGTGGCCTCAAGCCATTTATCGGATTCTAGGCTCATCATAGATTCTTCATAGTTCATAGGTTCGTCATGGTCAAGTAACATGACTTCCAGAACAGGATTGCCATACCACTCTGGTGCGGATCATGCTCTAGTTGACCTACGAGGTTCTGTAGTAACTTGATCTGAAGTTTCATGATCTTTATCATTAGCTTCCTCTCTAGTTGGTGTAGGCATCACGAGAACAGATTTCTCGGATGAGCTACTTTCCAAATTGAGATAAGGTACAATTACCTCATCAAGTTCTACTTTCCTCGCACTCACTTCTTTCGAGAGAAACTCCTTCTCTAGAAAGGTTCCATTCTTGGCAACAAAGATCTTGCCTTCGGATCTGTGGTAGAAGGTGTATCCAATTGTTTCCTTAGGGTATCCTATGAAGACGCACTTCTCCGATTTGGGTTCGAGCTTATCAGGCTGAAGCCTTTTGACATAAGCATTGCATCCCCAAGCTTTAAGAAACAATAGCTTAGGTTTATTGCCAAAACACAGTTCATACGGTGTCGTCTCAACGGATTTTGATGGTGCCCTATTTAACGTGAATGCAACTGTCTCTAATGCATAACCCCAAAACGATAGTGGTAAATCGGTAAGAGACATTATAGATCGCACCATGTCTAATAAAGTACGGTTACGACATTCGGACACACAATTACGCTATGGTGTTCCAGGTGCACTACAAAAAAAAGACACATCCGTGACATTTTGGGCCGAACGAATTTTTTTCCTGTCATACATATGACACTTCTATCATGATAATTGTGACAAAACCCGGTATCATCATAGATGTGGTGGGCTCCTACTTCTATGACAAAAAATCATGACAGAAAATGGGCTTTTCGTCCTGGGCGGGTCGGAGACGCAGCTGCATGACATTCTTTGGACCGTCCATGACGGAAAAAACCATGGTTGAAGCAAGAGGGAGGAAAATTTCGGGGAGTTGCCGGTTACGGTGGGAGGTCGGGGGCCGAGCGATGTGTGATTCTCTCGTACACGTACGCGCGTGTGTGCGAGGTGTTGGCTCTAACTAAACTCGAGCGAGGCGTTGGGCTCTAACTGAACCCGAGCGATTGCACTGCAGGTTACGCGTTACTGAACCCGAGCGATCGATCGATGGCTGTTAACTGAACCCGATGGAGCGATTCCTTCGCTACTGCTGCTAACTGAAGCCGATCGATTGGATGAACAGTGAGCGTTGCGGGGGGGGGGTTAGATGAATAGTGAGCGATGGCGTTGCCTTTGGATGAACAGGACCCCGTGGCGTGGAGGGCTGGATGAACAGTAGACGGTGGAGGGGTGGCCGTGGAGGGGTGGTTGAACAGGACCCCGTGGTTTGGAGGGCTAGATGAACAGTAGACGGTGGGGGGCTGGATGAACAGTAGACGATGGAGGGGTGGTTGAACAGTAGCCGGTGGAGTAGCGCGCGGTGGAGGCTGGATGAACAGGAGCCCGTGGAGGCTGGAGGAGGTCGACGGTAGCCCGTGGAGGCTGGAGGAGGTCGACGGTGGAGATGAACAGTATCCCGTGGAGTCCCGTTTTGCGGTATGCCACACCCCTCCCGATGAACAGGACCCCCGTTTCGACCATAGCGCTCCAACACAAGTCCGTTTCATCCGTTTTGCGGTACGCCACACCCCTCCCGATCAACAGGACCCCCGTTTCGATCGTAGGAGGTCCATTTCGTCCGTTTTGCGGTATGCCACACCCCTCCCGATCAACAGGACCCCCGTTTCGACCGTAGGAGGTCCGTTTCGTCCGTTTTGCGGTACGCCACCCCCCCGATCAACAGGACCCCCGTTTCGACCGTAGGAGGCCCCTTTCCTCCGTTTTGCGGTCACCACACCCCTCCCGATCAACAGGACCCCGTTCCGAACGTGGCCAGTCGAACACAAGGCTGTTTCCTCCGTTCTGCGGTATGCCAGGCCTCGTTTCCATCGCCTGTTCCGTCCAAGCCGGTTGGCTCCCAAGCGTTCCATTGCCTCCCGATGAACACGATGCATTCCGTTGCCTCCCCATGAACACGACGCATTTCGTTGCCTCCCCATGAACACGACGACAACTCTATTTCTCCGTTCCGACCCAGCCATGTACGTATGCGCGAGTAGGCATTCGAGACCCTGCCCGTATGTACGTACGTGGCCGTATTTTCTTTCTTGCACCCTCGCCGCTGTACGTACGTGTACATGCTACGTGCGCGCCTCTACTACGACACGTGCGCGCCTCTACATCGACCAGTATGTACGTACACGTTCGCGACCAGAATGACAACGCTACGTACGCTTCGACCAGGTGGGTCCCGACTGTCAGGCACTTCCTTGCCTGCGAAGATGTAGCTGGTGGGTCCCAGCAGTCAGGGGGGAGAATCGTTTTTTTGCCCAGACGCACTTCCTTGCGTGCGAAGATGTAGCTGGTGGGTCCCAGCAGTCAGGGGGGCGAATCGTTTTTTTTGCCCGGACGCACTTCCTTGCGTGCGAAGATGTAGCTGGTGGGTCCCAGCAGTCAGGGGGAAACTTTTTTTCGCGAAATACGGTGGCCCGTCCGGTGGGTCCCCGCTGTCAGGTGGAGGAATCATTATTTTCCGTGTAATAAGGAGGCACTTCCTTGCTGCGGCCGTGGACCCAGCTGTCAGCCTCTCCACGTACAGTCCACGTCCGATGGAAGTCGTTCCTTGACCACGTTGACCACGCCGCGCCGAGAGCACCACGGCGGTGGACGACGGCGAGGCCTAGGAAGGGGACGACTCGGAGCCGGGGAAGACGCAGCAGTGGATGCCCACGCGAAGAGGAGTACGAGGGTTCACTGGTTCGGCTGCGGTGTGAGGCTGCTGTCGCCGCAGAATAACAGGGGGTGTGGGTGAGTAGAGGGATGGCCTGGCCAGCGGTGGGAGTAGTAGGGGGCGGTGAGGCCTCCGCGGCATCACAGCCGGCCACGGGAGGCAGGAGCACGCGGCACGACCAGCGCTGGTTTGGGCGGCTGGAGCAAGAAGACCAGAGGTTGAAGAAGCACTACAACCGTTGGATGAACATCGTACGGTAACAGGAGCTAGAATCGTTCATATTGACTAAGTTGACAAAGCCCTCCGTCCCCGTCAACTTGGTAGGCCCACAAGTCAGCCTCCCAGTATGCTGGGTTCCAGCTGGCAGGGGGAGTATTCATTTTTTTGTGCGTAATAAGGAGGCACTTCCTTGCGTGCGAAGATAGCTGGTGGGTCCGACAAGTCAGCGGGGGGCACGTTTTTTCGCGAAATACAGAGGCCCTTCCGTTGGGTCCCAGATGTCAGGTGGAGGAATCCTTGTGTGCGGCCGTGGACCCAGCTGGCAGCCTCTCCACGCACAGTCTACTTCCAATGGTGTCGTTCGTTGACCACGTTGACCACGCCGCGCCGAGCGCATCCAAGGTGGTGGACGACGGCGAGGCCCCGGACAGCAACGAGCCGGAGATGGGAAGACGCGGGAGTAGAGTCGCAGACGGAGAGGTGTACGAGGGTTAACTGGTTCTAGTGCGGTGTGGTACGGCAGTCGGTGGAGAAGAACAGGAGGTGTGGAGGGGTGGAGGGATGGCCTGGCCAACGGTGGAGTAGCGCTTCATAGCGAAGCGTGCTAAGCAGAGCTGCTAGCAGCAGGAGGCGGGAGGTGGTCCCGGCGGCGCTGGAGGAAGAAGACGAGAGATTGAAGATGGATGCCGGTCGTTGGATGTAAATCCAACGGCTAACATGTCAGAATCATTTGTTGACTAAATTGACAACGACTTGCGTTGGCTTCGACCTATTGGCCCACATTTCAGCCTCCAAAAATGTGGCACGTATTCAACCCATCTTTTCAGAATTTACAGTCTTTTTTTGCGCGGTAGAATTTACAGTCAATTTGATCTTTTTTTTGAATTACAGCCATTAGCTGGGCTGGGTGAACAATTAATGTAGCGTCCATGCGGCCCATTTATTTTATTTCCTAAAAAATTACAGGCCATTTGCACTTTATCTAGATACACGATTTTGCTGGGCTGATTCTAATTATAATGTTGGGTTGGGCCAGCAATGTTATCAAAAAATAAAAAAGGGCTGAGCATTTTGTTATAAATATATTTAAATAATAAGTGATATTATTACATTCGTCCTTAAATCTTACCAAGCTTTTGTACACAATCACTAGGATTTTCGTGCCAAAACAATCCAGGATTTTATTTGTTAAGAAATTATTTTTATAAGTTAATAAGATGTGGGATATTGTTTTCTTACATATGTAAGTATCTGTTAAATATATGATGACAATAAAAATAATATATAATAACATATAAAATAATTTAAATATATATAATATAGTTAGAAGGGAAACATAAGTTGTACCTGGCGTTCCTATTCTTATATAGAAAAATAGAACAGACCTCTGCGTTTTCTTCAAAAAAATACATAAATTGGGCTGCCAAAAATAAAACCTCGGATGGGAGGTCCATAGGCCGGTCGATACATGACGGCCCTAAGAAAATACAAACAGGCCCTCCCATCCGAGGTCGTGGGCTGCGCATGTTAAAAATGAAAGCCTAGACGGGGCAGCCCAAAACCACGTCCAACACTTGCCAAAACTTCGTCCCTCGTTTTCTCTGTGTTTCGCACACTCGACATTGTGTGGGCATTTTGACTGTGCATCATATGAAGATGTGCTATGCATGAATGTTGATCAGCATGATGTTAACTGGCTGGTAGTTCCATTTTCGACCATGAATAAAACTTCCAACATGATGTTAACCCTGTTTGAAAAGGCCGTGTTAATATAAATGCTCTGCCTCTGAAAGTTGCAGTTTCTTATCTGAAACTGAACTTGCAGTTTCTTATCTGAAACTGAAACTTGCAGTTTCTTCTCGTCTGCACTTTTATACTCCTATGAAACTACATTTTTTTAAGTGCTAAAAATAGATCTCTAGAATTCATAAAATTCTTCATATGCTCAATACTGCAAATCTGAAATTCAAAAGACATTCATATCTGAAAGTACTCTCAAAATACACAACACAAAACACAATTCACAACCTGCAAATACTGACAACCCTAAGCTCCTCCTGACAATTCACAACCTGCCCGACTATTGGGCTGGGGGGTGGGGGGCAGCCCCCTCCTATTCCTCGGCGGCAGACAGCCGCCCCGTGAGACGATGTGAACGGCGAGGGAGACGATGGCGGGGAAGCGTCGTCGGGCCAACTGCTTTTCTCCTCTTGCAGTTGGGTTCGGTCGACGAAGACTCCACCGGCTCGCTCTGGCAGGACACCCTCACAAACGGCACCCTGTAGATGCTCGATCCTTCAATCTCTGGTGGATGCTCCATCTGGGATCGATACTCCCACCACCGCTCCCTCACGATCGGATTCGGTGAATCTGTTTGCTCCATGGCCCAGAGGAGCAGCTCTATGTACTCCGGCGCGACTCCCTCCGGGAGTATCGCCGCCTTTTCGCTCTGTTGCAGATATTTGGCCATGGATGTCGCCGTCGCCGCTAGTTGGTCCTTGTTGTCAAACCAAGACTGTATCTCCAACATCCTAGCTAGCTTCACAGGGTCGCCGTCTGCGATCCTCACGTATCGGTTGTACTCCTCCATCGATCTACTTCTCCACAACACCTTCACTCGCCGGCGGTGGTTTTTGAATGGAAGAGGAGAGGAGCAGCGCTGGTTTTGGATTAGAACGGGAGAGGAGCGACGCTGGTTTTGGACTGGAACAGGAGAGGAGGGGCGGTGGTTTTGAAATGGAAGAGGAGAGGAGCGGCGCTGGATTTAGATTGGAACAGGAGAGGAGCGACGGTGGTTTAAGAGGAGAAGAGCGGAAGAGCGGCGCTGGGCTTGGAAGTATTTTTTGTTGTTTTGCGTATTTTGGGTCAAAGTTTGACCACGTACCGTATGTGACAAGCAAAATGTGAATGCATGTCACCAAAAATTGTATCGTTTGGTTCGTATCTGAATGTACTTTCAAATTATATTATTTTTGCAACGTATAACATATATTTTATGTGCGAAAATCATGGTCAATTATGACCCAGAATAAAAGGGAGACTAGTTAATGTGGGGTCGCTTTCTTAATTGAAGGGTAAATTGATTTTGATTTTGATCCAGTCACAGCGCGCCGGCCCTCTCGCCCAATCCTAAATCGCTGCCGCACGCTCCTCTCCCTCTTCTCCATTGCAAAACCACCTCCTCTCCTCTCCATCATCTCCATTCCAAAACCACCGTCTCGCCTCTCCCTCTTCTGATCTTCTCCATTGCAAAACCACCTCCTCTCCTCTCCATCATCTCCATTCCAAAACCACCTCCTCTCCTCTCCATCATCTCCATTCCAAAACCACCGTCTCGCCTCTCCCTCTTCTGATCTTCTCTCCATTGCAAAACCACCTCCTCTCCTCTCCATCATCTCCATTCCAAAACCACCTCCTCTCCTCTCCCTCTTCTCTATTGCAAGACCACCGTCTCTCCTCCCATCTTCCAAAGCTAGCACCGGACCACTCAGAACGACATCTATGGAGAGGATGCAGCAGCGAATCAGGCAGATCGCCGGCGGCGACCAGGCAAAGTTAGCCAGGTTGAAGGAGATCCTTAGTTGGTTTGACAATGAGTGGGAGATTTCGAGGACGGTGCGGGCCATGTGGCAATGTATGCGAAAGAGCGAGACGCGGCGATGAGGGCGGCGATGTACATGTACTCCTCGGCGGCAGTCACGCCGCAGTCCTCCGAGTTCATCGAGTATCTCCTATGGGCGATGGAGCAGACAGATTCGCCCGAGGCGACAGTCAGGCGGAGGTGGTGGGCGTACAGGTCGAAGGTCGAGCACCCAGAGGATAACGAATCGATCGAATATGGTGTGCCGTTCGTGAGGGTGCAGAGCCAGCCGGAGCCACAGGAGTATTCGTTCTCCCACCGCAAGATGAGGCCGGATGGCGCGACGTCGCTTCCCCGCCGTTCTCCACGGTTCCCTCGACGCTCGCCTCGTTTCAACGCGGCGGTAGGGTTTAAGGTAAGCTTCGCACTAACCTAATCTTCCACCTGCTCATGCTTACAATCAGTGTGACAGCTAATGAAAATCATGCTTACAATCAGTCTCCGAGTACTACGCCAATCACCCTAAAATAGCTCTGGACCTTTGGGTCAAAGTTGTGACAGTGTACAAATAAAGAAAAATAGATTGGTGCTTCTTTCAGAAAAGAGTACTCCCTAGAAAACTGCCAATATAAGCTACTAGTATTTGGTTAGAGGATTTGCTGCCGAGAAAGATCCGTCCACAGAGAGCGCCACACATCCCACTGGTGGTGGTGGATGCCAATGCGTGCATGCAGCATGGTTGGTGTCGGTAATTTTTACTTGGCACACCTCGCACTCTGCATATATGCTGGTTCCATACGTACATTTGTGCAGTTCCACCAAAATGCAGCTGAATAACCCTGTTTGCACAGATAATGAAAAAGCGTGATTACATTATAGTGGCACTAGTTGATGAAACACACAAAATAAATAGAAGAGAATATTGCGATAGTATCATAGTATGCCATGCTGCGAGGGCGAGATGGGCCCTGCGACGCCTCATATGGTACGCCTCATACTGGACATCTTCCAAGTCTCCCAGATACACCTTCTGCCAGTGATGAACATCAGTGTACAGCAGTAGTACAAGGAGGCGCCTTGAGACATTCAAATCTCTATTTTTGTACATATCAACTAAAATTAAGCACCCCAGTTTGCAGAAACGCTTAAACATTAACAATGGGACTAGTTGATGAAACATACTTTAACAAAGAGAAGCACTTTCTTTATCTACATTGGAAATGAAATGATAGAGATGACACTCGCTCTATTTTAACTGTATTATTACTTCATTTTATCAGTGACACTAGGGTCGAGCAGGTGGCAAACGAGGTGTACCGTGCGTCGCAAGGATGGAGGCCGGGGGTGCTTAGACTGGGATGCTGAAGCTGGCTCTTTCAGTCACCAACATGGATGATTCAATTCATGGGACCTTTTGGTGCAGTTCACCTAAAATGAAGCAATGTCCCGTGAGCTAGCAGCTTCTTCTTCAATTTTTTTAAGAAAAGGGCTCCAGCCCCGGTTCCATTTCCATCAGAAAACGAAACCCACAGAGCTTCTTCTTCATTAGTTGCAATAAAATTGAGCAACATCAAGGTTGGTTGTGAAGCTCCTGGAATGCTCAACTATAATTTGGATATCATTTGTGCAGTTCAACTAAGATCGAGCGTGAAATGTATATCTCTGTTTGCACAAAAAAGGTGGAAAGGAGGGTGACTAACAAGTGATGAAACATGCATCAAATGAAAAGAAGCATGTTCCTTATCTGAATGGCAATCCTACAAGGACAGTAGCAATTTCTAAAGCAGTGGCATTGCTAGATATTAGTGTGGGCATTAGGATTAACTATGACAACCGTTAAATACGACATTACTTTGGGCACGGGAGAGTAGGCGGACCAGGACAGTTGCATTTCTAACGAAAAGAACCAACTTATCTTAATGGGAAATTTTAGCAGGACATGTAAAGAAGTGCCATTGATTCATATTACTGGAGGCATTACATTGAAAACAACATTGGTTTAACGTGTCCTTACTTTTAACAGTGCGACTGCTACATTTTACCAGTGGCATTACATAAGAGTGGCTCGGGGCAACAAACATCAGAACAGGATATCTGGGTTGGTCCCATTTTTGTTCGGTATAGCCACCTTATACTGTGTGAGGCTAGCAAATCTAGTGCTGGACTTACTCTGTTGACTTGTCCCCCAGTCCCCACTTTCTTTCCTTTTTCAACCAATAGATCGGGTTTATATTGAGTTTGTACTGCGTTTCCCTTTATTTCCCTATTAGACGTAGAGACCAGTTGGATAGCCAGTCTCTGCTACTTTTCGCCCCCATTATTTCCTCTTTCGACCAAGTCCTAGATTCAGGTAACAAATCCTCCCCCACCCCCACCCCCTTTCTTCCTTGTTTGAACCAAGTAGTACTAGATTCGAGTGCATGAACTAGTTTTACCTCTTAAACGTAAAAAAATTAGGTGGTTTTCAAACAGCCGATCGATCCTATCTACGAGGGGGCCTGAGAAATAGTAAAAGTTACAAATGCAGCGACGTCACGAGCTCGGGAAGTAGAGCAAGGCCGGTTTCGAAGGAAGTTATACCTGATGGTCGCCGAGATGTCGCTAGGTGGGCGGCGGGAGGCCGGATCTGCCCACACTACAACAGCAAGGAAGAAGGGGTCAGAGGCCCTCCCTCGCCAGTGGTGCTTGGGAGAGAACGGCAAGGCAGGCTGATCGGGACGCGCCCAGCAGTGGGTAAGAGCCGTCGCCGAGGACGACCGCGTGAACATTGCACCTTCTCACCTTCCCCGGAGGAGAGGATCCGGCTGGATCTGTGACCAGCGGTGAGCAGAGAGAGAGTGTGTGTGGCCACCGCTGTCGTGTTTAGATCTGGAGAGGCCGAGATAGTGTGAAGAGAGCAACACTAGCAAGCAAGCGCGGAGGCTCCTGCCCATATAGTGGAGTAGTACTTAGTTTTCTTTTGTCTACCGGAGCCGGCTTGACCTCGTCAATGACTGTCGAGAAGTCTTCATGCACGTGGTCCGGAGGCGCAGTTGTCATCATTTTGATCTGAAGCGCCAGATGATAACATATGACACGAAAAAATGCCACATGACAAGAAATCATAACCTCACTGCCCAAAGGAGACAACATGAATCCCGACGGACAAACTAGACGAGGAACAAAGCTCAAATTAAAGATAAACTCGTAGAAAAGGGGTCCATCGATAGATGTCCTAATTAACATAGACGGCTTGACCTAGATGGCAGCCGAGTAGTCACTGTTCGTGCATGTGCCCCCAATGACTAGCCCAACTCAGTTGTCGCTGTTTAACCCTCGCAGTGATCCGAAGCACATGACACATAATTTTGCGAGATGACAAGAAACCTTTTTTTAGATTTCTCACCACAACTACAGCCATGTACAACACAGCCTGCATGATATGTAGATGATAGCCAATCCAAGCGTGTCTGCTAGTGTACGGTCACATGCATGGACGAACTGATCTTCCGTGTCTTGCAGGGATCGTCCAGGCACCAACGTAGTACAACATTTCTCTAGTACTATCGCTCGTCTCCCTCTTCTATTAAGTCACCCGACTTGCGAGGCCGGGGAGTGTGCCTATGGTCGGTTCTCAATTGCCGTCCCACATGTGTGTGCGAACGCAATATGACGCGCGTTCCATTCGGAGAGCAGCGTGCCAGACCGACCGACCATCTGGGGTGCGACGCGAACACGACGGGCGTGCTGTATACTCCATACATTTGTACCGCCGTTTTCTAGACACTTTGCTCCATGGCGCGGGTGCAATCCATGGATACAAAATTAGTATTTGTATACTATTTAAAAGTCGAGGGCGGGGCTTTTCCTGCCCAGTAGGCGGCGGGAAAGTTCTGCCTAGTCGGTTCGACAGAGACGCGAGAAGACGAAGGAGTAGGCTGCTGCAAACGTAGGGCTATGTGATTTGACAGTGAGTTACTGCTGGACAGGTGGGGCCCCGTGATTTGACTTGCCATTATCATTTTAACTGCGGCGCTACGACCGGCGTGACTCTCCTGATTCCTGACCACCTCCATACAGGTGCCTCTTCCAATGCTCCACCATGTAGTAGTAGAGGCTGGCCCTTGCATGAGAGCCCACTTCTCCACTTTTTCCTTGCCTCTCTTTCCTCCACATGTGCAAAAATGCCATGTAAAGTGCACTATTGTACTTACTTGCTCCTACAAGTGCTTAAGCATGCCACATAGGCATAAATTCTGATGTGGCAAGTTAATCAAGAAGAGAGAGACTAGTTTGGTGACCCAAGGAAGAAACTGTGCTAAGCGCGTGTACCTAGGTGAAAAGACAATTTTGAGTCTATAGCTAATTAAATTAAGCAAACTTAGCAACACCATATCATTGGAAGAGGTCACTCCTTGGCAAATGCAATAAATACTAGTACTCCCTGTGTCCCATTATATAAGAATGTTTTTGACACTACACTAGCTAGTGTCAAAAATGTTCTTATATTATGCGACGAAGGGAGTACGAAGAAAGAGATAGAGACGAGTAAAAAAATAATACACTTATAGCCAACCTTATAGCCAACCTTGTTGTAGTATGAGTGACTAAGTGATGACTATGTATGACATGCCAACATCAGATAGCCTAACGCACCGTGTTAAATCTCCAAGGGCGCGACCACGCGAGCGACGCGACGGTCGTGGTAGGCGTGACCATGATACAGGCTGCTGGCAGCCCTTGGATCTGAGATCAAACGGTCGCATGCTAAGTTGTTGAAAATTTCCAGAATAACCCTCTGGGATAGGATATTCACCCATAGGTCTAGAATCACGCCATGAAACCATTCGGTCTCCGATCCAAGGGATCTCGGAAGCCCATATCATGGGAGAATGGAAAACCACTACCCTGCCATTCGCACGCTGGCAGTTCGCTCCTACTCGTCCCCACACGTCCTTTAATACTATGGCGGTTCGCTCCTAGTCCTCCCGACCATTCACATTAGTACATTACGACAGTTCCACTAATCCTAACCCTCCTCCCAAATCCATGGCGTCCCAAATCTCCTCGATCAGCGGTGACTACAAGGTTAGAACCATCACCGGCGATGAGTTCGACGTCATCTACACCCGTTCTTCCGCGACGGTGAAAGGATGCCTTTCTCGCTTCAGACGCATGTTCGAAGACTCAGATGATGAGTGGGTCGCTGGGCTAGATGTTGAGTACACCACAGTCGTGGGACGAGAGAAGGATCTAAAGGACGAAGAGAGGAAGAAGCCCGCCGTGATCCAGGTTTGTGTGCATGACTTATGCTTGGTCTACCACATATGCCATGCCGACGTTGAGTGCCAGGATTTTAAGGACTTCCTCGAGAGCAACCTAGTCAAATTCGTTACTGTAGACTTTGGTAACGACAAAGAAGTCCTGCATCGGATAGGCCTCGTTGTAGGCAACACCTTCGACCTCCAAAAGAATCGGCTGGTGTCCTCTCGTCAGCCTTCAATGCTGACCCTGGCAGGAGCCATGGTTCATCCTTCGTACGGTAAACTGGAGAAACCTCCATACACGTTTCATCGTCATGCATGGCAGCGGAATGTACTAGATATAGACCACATCCAGTACGCTGCAATGGATGGCTACCTTTGTTTCAATATCTACAAGGGTTGGATGAAGAGCAACAGCCAAGTTGGCGGTTCAAGCAAAGAAGTATCGGCCAAGAGGAAGAGGGACAAGGACGAAGTCGAGGACGTGGACGAGGACTCCGAGTAAGGTGGCAGTGTCGTTGCTCATGGTGGTTCTAATGCAGTGTCTACCGGAATAGTTGCAAAGTTTAATTTCAGGTGTGCTTAATTTAATTTGAGGGGTGTGTTGTGCTGAGCCCCTAGCAGAACTATGTTATGTTTCTTCTTGTTACTTTAACTCTTCAGTAAGTACATACTAGTATTTCTTACATTTCATCTTTTAGTTGGTATAGTACTACCACTCGTTTCTTCACATTATATACGTACAATATATATGGCCAACATCATATAGCCAGCAGTTTAGTTGTCAAAGAATTTCAGGGTGCTTAGTTTTGTCAAAGAATTCCAGGGTGCTTAGTTTTATTTGAGGGGTGGGTTGTGCTGGACACCATTATTGTGACTAGCCTTTTTAATAGTACTATATGCATAATTTGGCGACGAGCGCTCTCTATATGTACCACCTTTTTTTCAAGTTTTGCTCCATGGCGCAATCCATCGATACTACTGCTGTACAAAAGTATACATTTTTTAAAAGGCTAGAGGGCGGGGCAGTCTAGCTTGGTCGGTTTCACGAGAGGCGAGGGCCTTTGTGATTTGACGGCTCATTACTGCTGGAAGGCGGGGCCTTGTGATTTGACTGCTCGTATAAATGCGCCGATGACCTGATCGAGGAGGAGCAAAGAACCGTGCGGTATACTCAAGTTTTCCACTGGAGTAGTACTGCGACGGAGGAGCACGAAACACGGCAGCCCAGTGCCATATGGCGATAAAAAATGATCTAATTTGCTAGTCATCTCATTGTTAGCATTGTTCTATTCATTCCCTCAAAAAACAAAAACCATTGTTCTATTCATGCCTCGCAGAGAACGTGACACGTGCGGCGAAACACCCGAAGCAAAAGATGAAACACATCAGCAAAAGAAGAAGGAAGATTATCACCCCAAATGATCTAATTCGCCGCGGAGTCGTAACTGCTTCTTCATCGCCTCCACGACCTCCATCTCCTTGCGCGTCTCCTCCGCCATCTTCTTCATTCTGTCCATGACGCGGGATTTCTCGACGCGAGCCTTCATCATCTGTTGCATGGCCGCATTATGTACCTTGATAGCAGCCGGGTGCTCGATGCGGAGCTTCGCCAACTCCTCCTTCTGTTCCATGACGAGGGCCTGCAACATCTTCATCGAGGAACTACTATTCTCATGCAGCTTCTTCCAGCCGGCGTTCTTCTCCTTCAACAGGTCGATCTCGTGGCAGAGCTTCGCCTTGTCCTCCTGAAGTCGCAGGATTTCACCGGTCGCCTTCTTCTCCGAGGCAATGCTCTTCTTTAGCAGCATCACCAAGCCGGCGGTCAACTCCCCATGCTGATTGAGCTCAGCGGGCATGTCGTCGAGGCTCTCCGTCAGCAACTCCATCAAGCCTTGGATGCACTCCTTCTGCTTATTGAGGTGCTTCTTGAGCTGATAAGGCATGTCGTCGCGGGATAACGACTCCAGCTCCGCCGGCTCGGCATGTTCGCCTCCGCGGCTAGGGCGCTCCTGGGAGCCATCGCCTGCCCGTGAGAGATCTTTCGAGGTCTCTGCATGGCGGTGAGCCCTCTTTTTTTTCTGCAGCCTTGGTTGCCACTCCCTTGTTACGAGTAGTTCTCGACCTAGAGCTCTGCTCACCGGCCATGGCAACAACGGACGAAGAAGAAGCACTTATGAGGAGGAAAGGTAGAGTAATTTTCGGTTAGGTAGTTTCCCTTTTTATAACCTAAGTACTAGAACAACACGTTCAGGTTTGGTACGTACTAGTAGGTGTGAGCAGGCTTTCGAATGTGATGGGAACAAGGTAAAGATTAATTGATGGTTTTGGTTTCGAGGCTCGAAACGGCTCCCGATGAGTTTAGCGGAACATAAATTTCAAGTACTACACTGCTCAAAAGCGTACATATTATGTTACTATCAAAAATTGGCACAAAATACGAAGGAGACCAATGGAAGTACTACTAGCAACCGACGATTTAACTACTCGCATGCGCGCAGTGGAGTAATAATGTCTTTCTTCCGCCCTCACGTCCACTCAATTTGCATGCGCTGTACTAATTGACCATCAATGAAGTGAACGACTTTACACGCGTCAAATTATCACATGGGGTGGATCTTGGTACAAAATTGCGTCCGCCCGTGTACCCGCGTGTGCGTGCGAGGGAATGAGTGCGTGCGTGGCGTGCGTGCACATCTTCGCTTCGTGCATGTACCACCAGTATGGCTCAGGGAGGACGGGTACATTCTTCTAGAACCAGCAGCACGTCACTGTGATCAATCCACGCAATGAGGTCGCGACAATGTCTCCACATGTGCCACGTGGCTTCATGAGCTGTAAGAGAGACACTGTGTAGCATGCCATTGGTATTCTAATTTACGTGTTTTGGACATACTCGAAGTACTAGAAAGGTACACGTGCATTGCACGCATCAGATTTTTCAACCAAATTATGAATAAATACCACACTATAGCATGTAAGCTCTGAGTCATATATGCGTGATGTAGCCCTTCGTTTAATTCTTATAGTTCATCTCATTCAAAATCAATTAGTTTTTATAAAAAAGCTAAGAATGTGTGAATAGGAAAAACATGGGATTATAGTGGAATGTCATCTTGAATCCTACAGGATTGTACGAGTGTTTGATTGTGCATAGAAAAAACGCAGAATTCTTTCAAAGAGGTTTGAGTGGATGGGATGTTTCCTATGAAATCTAGTGCAAATGAATCGTGTGGAAAAATTCCTATGGTTTACAATCCTACGAATCAAACAACCAAGATAGGAAAAATTCCTAATGATTAGAATCCTCCAAAATTCCTTTGAGAATCCTTTGAATCAAAGAAGCCCTTAATCTATTTTATGATTCATGGAATTGTGCGTTGTAAAGCATAAAGTAAAAACAAATAATGGCAATTCAACTAGAAAAAAAGTTTGGGCAGTTATGATACGGAAGATTCTAGAACAAAAGAGAACCACTGTTGTTTTGAGGTTTGTGCATTATGCTTAAGTTCAACCATGGAGTCTGCTAGATTGTACATGTGGCAAAATCCAGTGGGGGGCTAGAAGATGGTGTGAGGGGCCGAGTGGAGGGAGACTATGAAGGAATGCACAAGTGCGAGATCGATATTTAGAGAGAGGGGGCGAACACGTGCGCTGTTGCACGCAGTGGCGGAGCCATGAAAAATAAATGAGCTAGGGGGGCAAGCATTGCTAATCCTTTACGAGGAGGGTCAATTCATGAAATTAAACCTTTTTTAGCAGCAATTGTCTAATGATCACATTCATTTTAGCCTCGATATATAGTGATGTTAGGGGGGGCAGGGCCCTTCCTGCCCATGTCTTCGCCATTGTGCACGCGTCTGAGAGATGAAGCGGAAGGCATGGATGATGAGAGGGGGACGTTGGATATATAATTAATGTGCGTGTATTAGCTATTTATGTTAATCCTATATAGAGAGGTATAGATTGATCGATGTGGACGTGGGAAAGAGGGTGAGACCTCACTGGATATATCGATTGATCAGTTTGTGTGGAAAACTATGAAAGACCTAGCTATACACACACGTACATAGAGGAACATTGATCGTTGCGTATGCACGCGTGAGAGATAAAGAATGCCCGGTATGATGGAGAGGGGGATGTGTGTGGGTGTGTGCCTTCATGGGAGACCGACCTGAAGAAAAAGATTGCATGCGTGCGATAGATAATGCCGACTGGTAGTGTGTGTGCATGCATGCACGAGAGAAAGTTAGTGGTACAATTATAAAGAGAGGACTACTATGTGGGTGTAAAAGAATAGGTGAGGTCATAATCAATGTAAAGTTGAATTCAAATATTTGAATAAGACATCCTCATGTTTGAAACCCATGCATGCATGAATATAACAGAGATCTGCGCGGTGTGGTTTGGAAACGAGCATGTTGTAATGTATACACATTGAACAAGGTCAGACTGGTTTGAATTTGAGATACCGATGGCAGACATCATTTGCCCACGTCGCATCCGTTCATGGACACACTATTCCAATTGGAGATGATGGGCGGCTTTTGCATCACATATCTATATCTATACCCCCACACACACACACACACATATATATATATATATATATATATATATATATATATATTTATATTTAATACTGTGTGCGGGTAATTTTAACTTTGAAAGATGGTCGTTGGATGAGGCAAATCTGATGGTCCAAAGATGGCAAATTTGAGCACTATTGGCCGTTGGATATCATCTAAATTCCACCAGATTTCGCCACATGTATAATCTAGAAGACTCCATGGTTGAACTTAATCATAATGCACAAACATCAAAACACAAGCACTTCTTATTTGTTCTATAATCTTCCGTATCAGAATTGCCCAAATGTTTTTTTACATGATTTGCCATTATTTGTTTTTACTTTATGTCTTACAACGCACAATTTCATGAATCTTAAAATAGATTAGGTTTCTTATAAAAACTAGATGATTTTGAATGAAATGAACTATAAGAATTAAACGAACATCTACATCATGCATATATGACTCAAAGCTTGCATGCTATAATGTGGTATTTATTCATAATTTGGTTGCCAAATCTCATGCGTGCAATGCACGTGTACCTTACTCTAGTCTAAATGGTGTTCATGTGTGTGTTGTGTGTGTTGAGGTGCAAATTGTCTTTTTTTTGGTACACGTTAAGCTTGTTCTTCCGAAATTTCAAGGCGCGCCTTGTTATGCCAAAAATTGAAGCTAGTGTCTCTGTCTATCGTGCTGCGAAACTCCCACCTCTTCAACCCGCGCCTTGTTAGCCCAAAATTTTTAAGATATATCTTTGTCTCGTTGTGCTCCGACAACTCCCTCCATCTCAATCCGCGCCTTGCTATTTCGAAATTACAACGCGCACGAAAACTCCCACCTCCTGTGAAATCCCGACACGCGAAATGCCCGTGGTACCCCTGAACCGAAAGAACCGCCTCAAATCGGTGGGGGGTACTTTCATAACTTACCCCACATTTTGGACAAGCGCATCTCTAAGCCATGGTTCCCCACTGCCATCCCATCCACCCACCCATTCGTACACCGAGGCCGCGAAACCGGCGACGAAACCCCACACCTTGCTCCGTCCGCCACCCAGCCGGAGCCTCTTCCCCGACGACATTGTCCACAGCAATACCTCGACGTCCCTCATCCACCGTACCGAATGAGGATCTGTCGTCAATCTCATCGTCCCGCCGGTTCAGCCACCCCGTCCTCCACCTCCAAGGAGCTGCCCCGACATTCCCCTCATCTTTCGCGCCACCTCCATTCCCACACCGCCATCTTCACCTGCACCACCGGAAGAGCATCATCATCATTGTTTCCTCGGATGAAGTTGTGGCCTAATCGGCGCCAGCAAAGAGGTTGTACACTAATCACCGCATTTTCTTCTTGATTCGATCTCACGGTGCTGCCGGCGCTCGGTCCCGAGCCGACACAGCGCGGATCCATCCACGGCGGCGTCGCCAGCCACTTCCTCCACGTCGTCGCTCCCTCGATGGCGACATCCTCATCAGTAGGAGCTGCTACTAATTTAGCTCTCGCTCGCGCTGCTGCTCTGCTCTTGCTCTCAGTCCCATGCATGGTCTGCTCTTGCTATTGCTCTTGCTCGCGCTGCTGCTCTCGCTCTTACTCTTGCTTGCAATGCTGCTCCGATTTGGCTACACTTCAGTCGACTGAATCGACTTTTGGGTCAGTCGATTTTCAAGGGGTGGGCTCGCCGGGGTGAAGGAAGAACCAGCCGCAGCGGGGAGGGCGGCTCGCTGGAGAGGTACCTCACTATCTATCTTAGGGTTCAGGATGGGGGCGGTGGTCGCTGGCGGTGGCGGGGCAGTGGCGTGGGGATCGCCGGAGAAAAAGCTCGGCACGAGGGGGGGCTAGAGGGATGGCCGGGGCGGCGACGGCCCGGCGGTGGGGAGTGTTTTTGGGGCAGGCGGGGCGGCGCATCGCCGGCCACGAGCGACGGGGGGCTGCTGTTTGGCCGGTGGTGGCTGGCGGCTCAGGGGGGTGGAGGTTGAAGATGAACCGCAGGCCCTTGATTTCGTATCCAACGGCTGCAAAATCGACTGACCAGAGATGAAAAAGTCTGTCGACCGACGGTAGCCCACCTTGCTAGTGTGTTCAGTTTCGACAACAAAATTCAGTTTTGACAGCAAAATTTAGTTTCGACAGTT
Organism: Triticum aestivum; assembly: GCF_018294505.1. NCBI lineage: Eukaryota > Viridiplantae > Streptophyta > Magnoliopsida > Poales > Poaceae > Triticum > Triticum aestivum. Next base: position 166,737,752 of record NC_057801.1, on the reverse strand, counting down.
AGGTTCAGTTTTGACAGTTAAGTTCAGTTTCGACAATTAAGTTCAGTGATGAGCGGCTGATGTATTTTACATCTAGCACTTTGTGGTTATGCATTTTACATCATGTATTGGAGATGCTATTAGAATTCCACTCAGGTTAACGTTGTTCGTTGTCTCTCTTGTCCCGCTTCGGCCTCGACGTCGTACAACTCACCAGAGCTGCTCCAACGACGAAACCCTCCATCACAGCGGAGCAGTACCTCAGGCTCCATCTCCAGACTCCTAAGATCTTCTTCCCCTCCTCCGACAGCAAAATCAGCCGAAGCATCCTCACCGGCCAACCCAATCACGCTGAGATCGACATGGCTTCGCCAAAGAGGTTGTACACTTGTTGCATCTCTTTTTTACTCTACATGTTATATATATTGTCCACTGAGCACTCGTAGTAACTGGAAATACGATTATTTTATCCTACTATATGACAAGCAGTGAGGTACCAGGCAACTTAGCTATCCGTGATGGACTCTCTTGAACGCCATCATTATTTATCTCTGCGCGTTTGAGCTGTGCATTTGTCGATGGGCCTGGGAGTTGAGCTAGTATGGCAGTGGCCTGGGTCCAAAGTAATAGAAGTAGCACAAAAACATTTTTTAGTGTAGGATTTTCCTTGCTCAAGCCTGCCTACTAGAATCGCCAGTGCTTGAAAGGAAAAGTGAATGAAAAACATAGGAATTGGAAAGTTTCCTATGGTACTACTTTTCATGAATTTGGTGCAAAGGAATGGAGCAAAGGAAAACTGTAGGATTTGTTCCTTTAGTGTCTCCTTGAAAGAAAAACCGTAGGAATTCTAATTTCCACTTCTCCTCCTTTCATATTCCTATTCATCAAGCACAAGACTAAGAGATAGTAGCATAATAGCATTATAACCGTACATTTTCTTGTGGTTTGACTTAATCTCACCATGCTTTTTTGCATCCTGTGATCTTCCAATTGTTGTGAATCAAACACCCAGATTGGCAGAAATCCTGTGTTTTTAAATTCTCTGTTTTGCACGTGCATTCCTATCCTATTCCTGTCTATTTCCTATCCCTGCATTGTTAGAATCCTCAAATTCAAACAAGCCCTTACTCAATTACTTCTGTTACAGATATGTGTCAAAGAAAACCTTGTGTGGTTTGTCCTGCTCCTGCGGCGCTGTGTTCCACCCCAGCTCAGCTGCTCCAACGACGGAAGGGTTCACCACAGCAGGGATCCGCTCTCCAGACTGTCTTTCGCCGCCTCAGATCTTCTTCCCCGCCGCCGGCAGCCACGACAACTGCATTACCATCATCAACTGAGCAGATGACCTTGAGGACTACACGGGTCCGCAAGAGAGGTCGCACTCTTTCGTGTCTGCTTACGTTATGCGTCGCTTAATATGATGACATGCTACATTATCGTCGTGTTCACCTATTAGACTCCGAGTCAGGTCCAAACTAATGCTGAAACTTGAGTATTTAAATGGTTGTGGGGTACATATTGGGGCAACAATCAGTACTATCTGTCTACTATCTGGTTAATCTCCGGTGTCTACTATGAGTTTCATGTTGGGTGCAAACAAACATTAAAGGAGCCATTATCTGTATTTTTTAACTAAAGCTATTATCTGCCTGCTATCATTGGTTTTGGGTCTATCCACAGTTTGCTACCATCACTCTGGATTTGTGCATGCACTCCTTACATAATCTCACTATGTTTTATTCCTATGCATGCCAGTTATTGTACACAATGGAACTGATCATGTAGAGCAAAAGAGACGAGCCTTGCGTGGCAATAAAATTTCATGCAGACGTCGTTCCATGGTGGGCGCAAAGGCAGCCCCCCTCCACCCATTTCGGATCGTAATCAAGAGGAAGATAACTGTTCTGAGGGGGATTCAGAAGGAGAAGACCACTCCTATTTACCCCATGAGGTCTTCGCTCTAACTTGGCATGCTGATGTTGGTAATATCATGCATATGGTGCCTTGCATTGCTTACTGTATACATTAAAGATGTCATCTGCTTAGTTTAGACATGCTTTGTGTCAATGCCATCTGTTTAGTTTCTTTATCGTATATGTGAATCATGCAATGCCATCTTGTCTAGCCAGGCATCATATATGTGAATTTTGCAATGCCACCCTGGTTAGCCAGTCATCTTATATGTGAATTATATCATGCCATCATTTTTTTATTATGTGTTAAATTTGTCAACAATTTTAGTACATTCAATTACTCTTCCTGTGCATCAGCCATTCGGCACGGTCATGGAAAAATCTGGAGTGGAAACAAGGTCTTCAGAGCAGACAATGCTATCTGACGAAGCGCATGTCTTGCTGGTTACCGATAGCTCCTCAGAGGAGGATTCAGAGACAGATGACCAGTCATATTTCCCCCCTGAGGTGCATGCCCTAACTTGGCAGGGTTATGTTACTCATATCGTGCGTATGGTATCTTGCATTGCTATGTCATTTGCTTAGTTTAGACATGCTTTGTGTGAATGCCACCTGTTTAGTGTCTAATTACCATATATGTGAATTATGCAATGCCATCTTGTTGCAAGACATTATATATGTGAATGATGCAATGTTATCTTGTTGCAAGGCATTATGTATGTGAATTATGCAATGCCATGCTGTTTAGGCAAGCGTCATATATGTGAATTATATCATGTCGTCCTTTTTTTGTATTTCTCATTGCTTTTGTCGACAATGTTTGTATATTCAACTGCTCTTCCTGTGCATCAGCCATTTGAATTGGTGATGGAGAAATCTGGAGTGAAAACAAGGTCTTCAGAGCAGACAATGCTACCTGCTGAAGCAGATATCTTGCTGGTTACAGATAGCTCTTCAGAGGAGGATTCAGAGGCAGATGACCAGTCCTATTATCCCCCTGAGGTGTATGCTCAAACTTGGCAGGGTTATATTACTCATATAATGCATATGTTGTATTGCAATGCTTAGTTTTTACATCATATACACAATATTGAATGCCATCTCCTTAGTTGACACATCATATATGCAATTGCCCTCTGCTCACTTCCTTAGTATATAAATCATATATTTGAATTATGTCATGCCATGATGTTTACATAGACAACATGTATCTGAATTATGGCATGCCAACCCATTTTCTAAAGACATAATATAGTTATATCATCTCATCCTGTTTACATAGTCATCATATTTTAAATTATGTCATTCTATCCATGAATTATATCATGCCATCATGTTTCCATCGACGACATGTTTGTGATTTATGGCTTGCCAACCACTTTAATAGACACATCGTATAGTTATATCATGTCATCCTGTTTACATAGTCATCATATTTTGAAGTATGTCATTCTATCCTGTTTAGTTAGCCATCATACATGTGAAATTGTGTCATGCTATCCTGTTTAATTAGCCATCATATATGTGAAATTATGTCCTGCTATTCTGTTTGCTTAGACAACATAAATGTGAATTATTTCATGCCCTGTTTTCTTCCCTACTATCCATTGCACCTGTCTATCTTACAATGTCTGTACATTCAATTACTTTTCTTGTTTATCAGCCATTTCAATTGGAGGGAGTGATGGCAGTATCTGTGGGAGTAAAAACACGGTCTTCAGAAAAGATCGTGCTACCTGTCGATGCAGATAGAACCACGGTTGTACTTGCCCAAGAATCAGCCCCACCACACATAACCCACACTCATGCAGATTGTACCCCTACCCAGTTGGACAGAGAACCAGCTACACCCCTTCTAACCCCAACCCCAGCAGATAGACACCCAGTTCCCATTGACACAGCACCGTCTCCACCACAGAGCACCCAAACACGAGCAGTTAGTAAGGCAACTGCAGTGCCCAAATCACGAGGACCACCACTCCGAACCCGAAGTCAACGCTTAAAGCAGAAGAAGAATTGTTCTCAGGTCAGGTTCCGTAGCTATGGTTCATACTACTTTGCTCTTGCATCACTGTATTTACTGATACCAACCAATTTCAAATTTGAAGGATGCAATTGAAACTCCAATGGCGCAACAGGTATGTTTTAAACCTGTTTCTTCAACGTGTTTGGCTATTTGCTGTTGTAACTTGCTCTATGTTGATTTCAGTTTCAATTGAATAAACAGTTATGTTCTCATGCCATGCACATTACAAGTGTTGTTATTGCTGTGTAGTTTCCCACACTTATATTCTGTCTATGCTGCTTTGTCTTAAATAGATATGATTCGAACTGTATCTATCTTGATTTGGCAACATAAACTAGAATGATATAGACCATACAGTGACCATACTACATAGATATATGTTTGTTTCATGCTGTTATCCTGTCCACCTTACTACTGAACTGGTTTACCAAAATGAGTTTCATATACTACATTGTAAACCTGAGATGTGTTTGTTTGTTTCTCTTTTAGAACGTGGATAAAATATTGGAGAAGAGTACCCTGTTATGCAATGGTGAAGGAAGTAACGCAGATAAGGTTCAAGATAGTGAGACATCCCTGTTGGTCTCCAAGAAAGCTGATAAAAACTATATTGAGGACCCTGAGACAACCCCAAAGTCCTGTCTTGATGTAGTGTTCGAGTTACTGGCCACCACTGCTAGCACCAGCTCTTTGAACTCGTTGCCTGAATCAGTTCGGCTTCTTGAGTCTCAACTTCAAGTTGAAAGACATCGATCAGATGTTATGTGACAGGAAGCCGAAGGACTGAGGAAGTCCCTACAGAATTCAGATGCATACTTTCTGGTGCAACAGCAAGCACTTGAGGACATAAGCGCCAAACAAGAGAAAGCTAATAAGCTTGCTAAGCATCTTGCCAGCATTATGGGTACCCAGGATATTGTTTCTTGAGATCTTCTGAAGTGGTTCCAGTTCTGGACTTGTTTTGCTGCGGCGTTTATATGCTGCTATGTTCCCTATATTTGCACTGGTGGCGAACTTTGATGCCCAGTGGATGTAATATGTTTAATAGCCATGATAGCCTAGTGTAAGTTGCTTGCTTATTTATTTCCTTGTTGTCTTGTTTATTTGTTTGCTTGTAGTCAGTGCAGTTCTTTTTCTGCGGTTTGCTAGTGGCTGCAATAACCTATTTTTTAAAACTAGGCCACAATAACCATGGGCTAATATTTACTGTAGTGACACTGGACCTACGGGCCATAGAAACAGTGGGCCTTCTACGGGCCGTATAATCAGTGGGCCTTCTACGGGCCGCAGAAACAATGGGCCTTATACGGGCAGTATGATCGATTGGCCAAACATGGGCCAATAACAGGCCGCATAATGGCCGTAAACGGGCTTGAGTTGGAAACGTCCGTTCATGGGCCGACCATAACGGGCCATCATTAATAGGCCGTATTTCATGACGCTATGAAAACGGCCCAACGTGTTAACGGACCACAAACGGGCCGACTGTAACCACGGGCTGAATTTGGCCCATAAGCAATAAATGACAGTAACGGGCCGTAAGTAAACGAATGCTGGAAATGAGCCCAAGAATAAATGGGCTCTGAGAAGGCCAAAAGATAACATGGGCTGAAAACGGCCCAACGGAATAACGGGCCCTTAATGGGTATAAAGTGATACACTGTTCATTACGGGCCAGTTTCACCACGGGCCGTTAATGGGTGTAAAGTAATACACTATTCATTACTGGCCAGTTTCACCACGGGCCGTTAATAGGCCAAGAGTTACATAGGGCCTCATATGGGCCGAAAGACGTCATGGGCCATACATGGGCCAGAAGTGAAAACAGGCTGGAATCATATTGGGTGGCCCAGATGACGCTATTGGGCCTAATTCAGATAGGGCGTAACGGGCCTTGGGTTAGCGAGCTGTAAATGGGCTATATGCGAACAGGCCGTTAACAGGCTTTACATGGGCCGGCCCGCCACCTTTTGACCAAGTCAAACGGGCCGGCCTTTTCACAGGAATGGGCCTCTGTTAGGCCGTGCCATGTGTCGACGTATCATAGGTGCCTTCTGTCCAATGAGTGGATGACATCTGTCCCAACGGTGAGCCGACACGTGTTTCCTCCAGCCAATGATGATTTTACACGTGGAAAATCCCCATTGGTCGGGGCTGTTAATGGGTTATCGGATCCAAAACCCGACCCAATAGCTTAACCGTGTTCCGTTACGGTGGATGCCACGTGTCGGTCACCCTTGACGAAAGCACTTCTGTGACGCGCGATTTATCGTCATGGAAGTGGACACTTCTGTGATGATAATTTTGGTAATGTCATGGAACACTTCTACGACAGCACAGGTATGACTATCTTGATTCTGTCATAAATTTGTCATGGGTGTACATGCATGACAAAAAACACGACCTACTGTGACAAACACGTATCATCACGAAAGTGTATTTTTTGTAGTGGTGGCATCTGTTGTGAAACTATTCCACATTGTTTTAAATGAAGGCCAAACTCGTAACCCAAATATTCGCCTCCACGATCAGATCGTAGAAACTTTATTTTCTTGTTACGATGATTCTCCACTTCACTCTGAAATTCTTTGAACCTTTCAAATGTTTCAGACTTGTGTTTCATTAAGTAAATATACCCATATCTACTCAAATCATATGTGAACGTCAGAAAATAACAATACCCGCCACGAGCCTCAACACTCACCGGACCGCATACATCGGTATGTATTATTTCCAATAAGTCATTAGCTCGTTCCATTGTTCCGAAGAACGGAGTTTTAGTCATCTTGCCCATGAGGCATGGTTCGCTTGTATCAAATGATTCATAATCAAGTGATTCCAAAAGTCCATCTGCTTGGAGTTTCTTCATCCGCTTTACACCAATATGACCTAAACAGCAGTGCCACAAATATGCTGCACTATCATTACCAACTTTGCATATTTTGGCATCAATATTATGAATATGTGTATCACCACGACCGAGATTCAATAGAAATAGACCACTCTTCAAGGGTGCATGATCACAAAAGATATTACTCATATAAATAGAACAATCATTATTCTCTAATTTAAATGAATAACCGTCTCGCACTAAACAAGATCCAGATATAATGTTCATGCTCAATGCTGGCACCAAATAACAATTATTCAGGTCTAAAACTAATCGTGAAGGTAGATGTAGAGGTAGCGTGCCGACGGTGATCACATCGACCTTGGAACCATTCTCGATGTGCATCGTCACCTCGTCCTTAGCCAATCTTCGTTTAATCTGTAGTCCCTATTTCGAGTTACAAATATGAGCAACCGAACCGGTATCAAATACCCAGGCACTACTACGAGAATTAGTAACATACACATCAATAACATGTATATCAAATATACCTTTGTTCACTTTGCCATCCTTCTTATCCGCCAAATACTTGGGGTAGTTCTGCTTCCAGTGACCAGTCCCTTTGTAGTAGAAGCACTCAGTTACAGGCTTAGGTCCAACTTTGGGTTTCTTCCCGGGAGTGGCAACTTGCTTGCCATTCTTCTTGAAGTTCCCCTTCTTTCCCTTGCCCTTTTTCTTGAAACTAGTGGTCTTGTTAACCATCACCACGTGCTCCTTCTTGATTTCTACCTCCACAGTTTTGAGCATTGCGAAGAGCTTGGGAATAGTCTTATCCATCCCTTGCATATTATAGTTCATCATGAAGCATTTATAGCTTGGTGGCAGTGATTGGAGAACTCTGTCAATAACACTATCATCTGGAAGATTAACTCCCAGCTGAGTCAAGTGATTATGATATCCAGACATTCTGAGTATGTGTTCACTGACAGAACTGTTCTCCTCCATCTTGCAGCTATAAAACTTGTTGGAGACTTCATATCTCTCAACTCAGGCATTTGCTTGTAATATTAACTTCAACTCCTGGAACATCTCATATGGTCCATGACGTTCAAAACGTCTTTGAAGTCCCAATTCTAAGCCATAAATGATGGCACACTGAACCATCAAGTAGTCATCAACACGTGACTGTCAGGCATTCATAATGTCTGTAGTTGTTGGAAATATGCCCTAGAGGCAATAATAAAAGTGTTATTATTATATTTCTTTGTTCATGATAATAGTCTTTTATTCATGCTATAACTGTATTATCCGGAAATCGTAATACACGTGTGAATACATAGACCACAATATGTCCCTAGTGAGCCTCTAGTTGACTAGCTCGTTGTGATCAACAGATAGTCATGGTTTCCTGACTATGGACATTGGATGTCCTTGATAACGGGATCACATCATTAGGAGAATGATGTGATGGACAAGACCCAATCCTAAGCCTAGCACAGATCGTGTAGTTCGTATGCTAAAGCTTTTCTAATGTCAAGTATCTTTTCCTTAGACCATGAGATTGTGCAACTCCCGGATACCGTAGGAATGCTTTGGGTGTACCAAACGTCACAACGTAACTGGGTGGCTATAAAGGTGCATTACAGGTATCTCCGAAAGTGTCTGTTGGGTTGGCACGAATCGAGACTGGGATTTGTCACTCCGTGTAAACGGAGAGGTATCTCTGGGCCCACTCGGTAGGACATCATCATAATGTGCACAATGTGATCAAGGAGTTGATCACGGGATGATGTGTTACGGAACGAGTAAAGAGACTTGCCGGTAACGAGATTGAACAAGGTATCGGTATACCGACGATTGAATCTCGGGCAAGTACAATACCGCTAGACAAAGGGAATTGTATACGGGATCGATTGAGTCCTTGACATCGTGGTTCATCCGATGAGATCATCGTGGAACATGTGGGAGCCAACATGGGTATCCAGATCCCGCTGTTGGTTATTGACCGGAGAACGTCTCGGTCATGTCTGCATGTCTCCCGAACCCGTAGGGTCTACACACTTAAGGTTCGATGACGCTAGGGTTATAAAGGAAGCTTGTATGTGGTTACCGAATGTTGTTCGGAGTCCCGGATGAGATCCCGGACGTCACGAGGAGTTCCGGAATGGTCCGGAGGTAAAGATTTATATATGGGAAGTCCTGTTTTGGTTACCGGAAAAGTTTCGGGCGATATCGGTAATGTACCGGGACCACCGGGAGGGTCCCGGGGGTCCACCAAGTGGGGCCACCTGCCCCAGAAGGCTGCGTGGGCCAAGTGTGGGAGGGGACCAGCCCCTAGGTGGGCTGGTGCGCCCCCCACAAGGGGCCCAAGGCGCAAGGGAGAGTGGGAGGGGGCAAACCCTAGTCCAGATGGGCCTTAAGGCCCACCTAGTGGGCGCCTCCCCCTCTCTCCCCTCTTGGCCGCCTCCCCCTTTTCCCATCTAGGGCTGCCGCCCCTCTAGGGGTGGGAACCCTAGAGGGGGCGCACCCTCCTCCCTCTCCCCTATATATATTGAGGCATGGGGCTGCCCATAACACACGATTTGATCTCTGCCTGATGGTGCAGCCCTCCCTCTCTTTCTCCTCATATCCCGCGGTGCTTGGCGAAGCCCTGCAGGATAGCCACGCTCCTCCATCACCACCACGCCGTTGTGCTGCTGCTGGATGGAGTCTTCCTCAACCTCTCCCTCTCTCCTTGCTGGATCAAGGCGTGGGAGACGTCACCGGGCTGTACGTGTGTTGAACGCGGAGGTGCCGTCCGTTCGGCACTAGGATCTCCGGTGATTTGGATCACGACGAGTACGACTCCTTCAACCCCGTTCTCTTGAACGCTTCCGCTTAGCGATCTACAAGGGTATGTAGATGCACTCTCCTTCCCTCGTTGCTGGTTTCTCCATAGATAGATCTTGGTGACACGTAGGAAAATTTTGAATTTCTGCTACGTTCCCCAACAGTGGCATCATGAGCTAGGTCTATTGCGTAGATTCTTTGCACGAGTAGAACACAAAGTAGTTGTGGGCGTTGATTTTGTTCAATATGCTTACCGTTACTAGTCCAATCTTGTTTCGACGGTATTGTGGGATGAAGCGGCCCGGACCGACCTTACACGTACTCTTACGTGAGACAGGTTCCACCGACTGACATGCACTTGGTGCATAAGGTGGCTAGCGGGTGCCAGTCTCTCCCACTTTAGTCGGAACGGATTCGATGAAAAGGGTCCTTATGAAGGGTAAATAGCAATTGGCATATCACGTTGTGGTTTTGCGTAGGTAAGAAACGTTCTTGCTAGAAACCCATAGCAGCCACGTAAAACATGCAAACAACAATTAGAGGACGTCTAACTTGTTTTTGCAGGGTATGCTATGTGATGTGATATGGCCAAGAAGAATGTGATGAATGATATGTGATGTATGAGATTGATCATGTTCTTGTAATAGGATTCACGACTTGCATGTCGATGAGTATGACAACCGGCAGGAGCCATAGGAGTTGTCTTTATTTATTGTATGACCTGCGTGTCATTAAACAACGCCATGTAATTACTTTACTTTATTGCTAACCGGTAGCCATAGTAGTAGAAGTAATAGTTGGCGAGACAACTTCATGAAGACACGATGATGGAGATCATGATGATGGAGATCATGGTGTCATGCCGGTGACGATGATGATCATGGAGCCCCGAAGATGGAGATCAAAAGGAGCAAATGATATTGGCCATATCATGTCACTATTTGATTGCATGTGATGTTTATCATGTTTATGCATCTTGTTTACTTAGAACGACGGTAGTAAATAAGATGATCCCTTACAACAATTTCAAGAAGTGTTCTCCCCTAACTGTGCACCGTTGCTAAAGTTCGTCGTTTCGAAGCACCACGTGATGATCGGGTGTGATAGATCCTTACGTTCACATACAACGGGTGTAAGACAGATTTACACATGCAAAACACTTAGGGTTAACTTGACGAGCCTAGCATGTACAGACATGGCCTCGGAACACGGAGACCGAAAGGTCGAGCATGAGTCGTATAGTAGATACGATCAACATGAAGATGTTCACCGATGATGACTAGTCCGTCTGACGTGATGATCGGACACGGCCTAGTTGACTCGGATCATGTAATCACTTAGATGAGTAGAGGGATGTCTATCTGAGTGGGAGTTCATAAGATGAACTTAATTATCTGAACATAGTCAAAAGGATTTTGCAAATTATGTCGTAGCTCGCGCTTTAGTTCTACTGTTTTAGATATGTTCCTAGAGAAAATATAGTTGAAAGTTGAAAGTAGCAATTATGCGGACAGTAGAAAGCTTATGTCCTTAATGCACTGCTCAGTGTGCCGAACCCCAAACGTCGTTTGTGGATGTTGCGAACATCGGACATACACGTTTTGATAACTACGTGATAGTTCAGTTAAACGGTTTAGAGTTGAGGCACTAAAGACGTTTTCGAAACATCGCGGAACATATGAGATGTTTCAAGGGCTGAAATTGGGATTTCAGGCTCGTGCCCACGTCAAGAGGTATGAGACCTCCGACGATTTTCTTAGCCTGCAAACTAAGGGAGAAAAGCTCAATCGTTGAGCTTGTGCTCAGATTGTCTGAGTGCAACAATCACTTGAATCGAGTGGGAGTTGATCTTCCAGATGAGATAGTGATGTTTCCCCAAAGTCATTGCCACCAAGCTGCTAGAGCTTCGTGATGAACTATAACATATCAGGGATAGATATGATGATCCTTGAAATATTCGTGATGTTTGACACCGCGAAAGTAGAAATCAAGAAGGAGCATCAATTGTTGATGGTTGGTGAAACCACTAGTTTCAAGAAGGGCAAGGGAACAAAGGGATACTTCATGAAACGGCAATTCAGCTGCTGCTCTAGTGAAGAAACCCAAGGTTGAACCCAAACCCGAGACTAAGTGCTTCTGTAATAAAGGGAACAGCCACTGGAGCAGAATTACCCTAGATACTTGGTAGATGAGAAGGCTGGCAAGGTCGATAGAAGTATATTGGATATACATTGTGTTGATGTGTACTTTACTAGTACTCCTAGTAGCACCAGGGTATTAGATACCGGTTCGGTTGCTAAGTGTTAGTAACTCGAAATAAAAGCTACGGAATAAACGGAGACTAGCTAAAGGTGAGCTGACGATATGTGTTGGAAATGTTTCCAATGTTGATATGATCAAGCATCGCACGCTCCCTCTACCATCGAGATTGGTGTTAAAACCTGAATAATTGTTATTTGGTGTTTGCGTTGAGCATAGACATGATTGGATTATGACTATCGCAATACGGTTATTCATTTAAAGAGAATAATGGTTACTCTATTTATTTGAATAATACCTTCAATGGTCTTGCACCTAAAATGAATGGTTCATTGAAATCTCGATCGTAGTGATACACATGTTCATGCCAAAAGATAGTAATGATAGTACCACCTACTTGTGGCACTGCCACGTAAGTCATATCGGTATAAAATGCATGAAGAAGCTCCATGTTGATGGATCTTTGGACTCACTCATTTTTGAAAAGTTTGAGACATGCGAACCATGTCTATTGGTGTATATGCATGAAGAAACTCCATGCAAATGGACCGTTTGAACTCACTTGATTTTGAATCACTTGAGACATGCAAATCATACCACATGGGCAAGATGACTGAAAGCCTCGTTTTAGTAAGACGGAACAAGATAGCAACTCGTTGGAAGTAACACATTTTGATGTGTGCAGTCCAATGAGTGCTGAGGCATGCAGTGAATATCGTTATGTTCTTACTTCACAGATGATTCGAGTAGATGTTGAGAATATTTTCTTGATGAAACACAAGTCTGAATTATTGAATGGTTCAAGTAATTTCAGAGTGAAGTAGAAGATCATTGTGACAAGAGGATAAAATGTCTATGATATGATCATAGAGATGAATATCTGAGTTACAAGTTTTGGCACGCAATTAAGACATTGTGGAAATTGTTTTACAATTAATACCGCCTGGAACACCATAGTGTGATGGTGTGTCCGAACATCATAGTTGCACCCTATTGGATATGGTGGGTACCATGATGTCTCTTATCGAATTACCACTATCGTTCATGGGTTAGGCATTAGAGACATCCGCACTCACTTTAATAGGGTATCACGTAATTCCGTTGAGATGACACCGGTTTAGGGAAACCTATGCTGTCATTTCTTAAAGGTTTGGGGCTGCGACGCTTATGTGAAAAAGTTTCAGGTTGATAAGCTCGAACCCAAAGCGGATAAAATGCATCTTCATAGGACACCCAAAACAGTTGGGTATACCTCCTAATTCAGATCCGAAAGCAATATGGATTGTTTCTTGAATCGGGTCCTTTCTCGAGGAAAGGTTTCTCTCGAAAGAGTTGAGTGGGAGGATGGTGGGGACTTGATGAGGTTATTGAACCGTCACTTCAACTAGTGTGTAGCAGGGCACAGGAAGTTGTTCCTATGGCACCTACACCAATTGAAGTAGAAGCTTATGATAGTGATCATGAAACTTTGGATCAAGTCACTACCGTACCTCGTAGGGTGACAAGGATGCGTACTACTTCAGAGTGGTACGGTGATCCTGTCTTGAAGGTCATGTTGCTAGACAACAATGAACCTACGAGCTATGGGGAAGCGATGGTGGGCCCAAATTCCGACAAATGGTTAAGAAACCATGAAATCCGAGATAGGATCCATGTATCAGAACAAAGCATGGACTTTGGCGGACTTGCCCAATGATCGGCAAGCCATTTGATAAATGGATCTTTTAAGAAGAAGACGGACGTGGATGGTAATGTCACCATCTATGAAGCTCGACTTGTGGCGAAGAGTTTTTCACAAGTTCAAGGAGTTGACTACGATGAGTTTTTCTCATCCGTAGCAATGCTTAAGTCCGTCGGAATCATGTTAGCATAAGCAGCATTTATGAAATCAGGCAGATGGATGTCAAAACGAGTTTCCTTACCAACTTTCGTAAGGAAAGGTTGTATGTGATACAATCAGAAAGGTTTTGTCGATCCTAAGGATGCTAAAAGGTATGCTAGCTCCAGCAATCCTTCTAAGGACTGGAGTAAGCATCTCGGAGTTGGAATGTGCGCTTTGATGAAATGATCAAAGATTTTGGGTTTATACAAAGTTCATGAGAAACTTGTATTTCCAAAGAAGTGAGTGGGAGCACTATAGAATTTCTGATGAATATATGTTGTCGACATATCATAGATCAGAGATGACGTAGATTTTCTAGAAAGCATATAGGGTTATTTGAAAGGTGTTTTTCAATAGAAAACCTGGATTAAGCTACTTGAACATTGAGCATCAAGATCTATAAGGATAGATCAAAATGCTTAATAATACTTTCAAATGAGCACATACCTTGACATGATCTTGAAGGTGTTCAAGATGGATCAGTCAAAGAAGAAGTTCTTGCCTGAGTTGTAAAGGTACAAAGTTAAGACTTAAAGCTCGACCTCGGCAGAAAAGAGAGAAAGGACGAAGGTCGTCCCCTATGCTTTAGACGTAGGCTCTAAAGTATGCTATGCTATGTACCGCACCTGAAGTGTGCCTTGCCATGAGTCAGTCAAGGGGTACAAGAGTGATCCAAGAATAGATCACAGTACAGCGGTCAAAGTTATCCTTAGTAACTAGTGGACTAAGGAATTTTCTCGGTTATGGAGGTGATAAAGAGTTCGACGTAAAGAGTTACGACGATGCAAGCTTAACACCTATCCGGATAGCTCTGAGTAGAGATATCGGATACGTATAATGGAGAAACAATTTAGAATAGCTCCAAGTAGAACAGTTATTTGGAATAGCTCCAAATAGAGCGTGGTAGCTGCATCTAGGAGATAACATAAAGATTTGTAAAGCACACACGGATCTGAAAGGTTCAGACCTGTTGACTAAAACCTCTCTCACAAGCAGAACATGATCAAACCCCAGAACTCATTGAGTATTAATCACATGATGATGTGAACTAGTTTAATGACGCTAGTAAACTCTTTGGACGTTAGTCACATGGTGATGTGACCTGTCAGTGTTAATCACATGGTGATGTGAACTAGATTATTGACTCTAGTGCAAGTGGGAGACTGTTGGAAATATGCCCTAGAGGCAATAATAAAAGTGTTATTATTATATTTATTTGTTCATGATAGTAGTCTTTTATTTATGCTATAACTGTATTATCCGGAAATTGTAATACACGTGTGAATACATAGACCACAATATGTCCCTAGTGAGCCTCTAGTTGACTAGCTCGTTGTGATCAACAGATAGTCATGGTTTCCTGACTATGGACATTGGATGTCGTTGATAACGGGATCACATCATTAGGAGAATGATGTGATGGACAAGACCCAATCCTAAGCCTAGCACAGATCGTGTAGTTCGTATGCTAAAGCTTTTCTAATGTCAAGTATCTTTTCCTTAGACCATGAGATTGTGCAACTCCCGGATACCGTAGGAATGCTTTGGGTGTACCAAACGTCACAACGTAACCGGGTGGCTATAAAGGTGCATTACAGGTATCTCCAAAAGTGTCTGTTGGGTTGGCACGAATCGAGACTGGGATTTGTCACTCCGTGTAAATGGAGAGGTATCTCTGGGCCCACTCGGTAGGACATCATCATAATGTGCACAATGTGATCAAGGAGTTGATCACGGGATGATGTGTTACGGAACGAGTAAAGAGACTTGCCGGTAACGAGATTGAACAAAGTATCGGTATACCGACGATCGAATCTCGGGCAAGTACAATACCGCTAGACAAAGGGAATTGTATACATGATCGATTGAGTCCTTGACATCGTGGTTCATCCGATGAGATCATCGTGGAACATGTGGGAGCCAACATGGGTATCCAGATCTCGCTGTTGGTTATTGACCGGAGAACGTCTCGGTCATGTCTGGATGTCTCCCGAACCCGTAGGGTCTACACACTTAAGGTTCGGTGACGCTAGGGTTATAAAGGAAGCTTGTATGTGGTTACCAAATGTTGTTCGGAGTCCCGGATGAGATCCCGGACGTCACGAGGAGTTCCGGAATGGTCCAGAGGTAAAGATTTATATATGGGAAGTCCTGTTTTGGTTACCGGAAAAGTTTCGGGCGATATCGGTAATGTACCGGGACCACCGGGAGGGTCGCGGGGGTCCACCAAGTGGGGCCACCTGCCCCAGAAGGCTGCGTGGGCCAAGTGTGGGAGGGGACCAGCCCCTAGGTGGGCTGGTGCGCCCCCCGCAAGGGGCCCAAGGCACAAGGGAGAGTGAGAGGGGGCAAACCCTAGTCCAGATGGGCCTTAAGGCCCACCTAGTAGGCGCCTCCCCCTCTCTCCCCTCTTGGCCGCCTCCCCCTTTTCCCATCTAGGGCTGCCGCCCCTCTAGGGGTGGGAACCCTAGAGGGGGCGCACCCTCCTCCCTCTCCCCTATATATATTGAGGCATGGGGCTGCCCATAACACACGATTTGATCTCTGCCTGATGGTGCAACCCTCCCTCTCTTTCTCCTCATATCCCGTGGTGCTTGGCGAAGCCCTGTAGGATAGCCACGCTCCTCCACCACCACCACGCCGTTGTGCTTCTGCTGGATGGAGTCTTCCTCAACCTCTCCCTCTCTCCTTGCTGGATCAAGGCGTGGGAGACGTCACCGGGCTGTACGTGTGTTGAACGCGGAGGTGCCGTCCGTTCGGCACTAGGATCTCCGGTGATTTGGATCACGACGAGTACGACTCCTTCAACCCCATTCTCTTGAACGCTTCCGCTTAACGATCTACAAGGGTATGTAGATGCACTCTCCTTCCCTCGTTGCTGGTTTCTCCATAGATGGATCTTGGTGACACGTAGGAAAATTTTGAATTTCTGCTACGTTCCCCAACAGTAGTTGCTAGGGGGTGGTACACCTAGCAGTGCATCAAGGACATAATTCTTCTGTGCAGCAATGAGGATAATCCTGAAGTTACGGACCCAGTCCGTGTAGTTGCTACCATCATCTTTCAACTTAGCTTTCTCTAGGAACGCATTAAAATTCAAGGGAATGGTAGCACATGCCATTGATCGACAACATAGATATGCAAAAAACTATCAGGACTAAGTTCATGATAAATTAAGTTCAATTAATCATATTACTTAAGAACTCCCACTTAGATAGACATATCTCAAGTCATCTAAATGATATATGATCCAAATCAACTAAACCATGTCCGATCATCACATGAGATGGAGTAGTCATCAATGGTGAACATTTCTATATTGATCATATCTACTATATGATTCACGTTCGACCTTTCGGTCTCCAGTGTTCCGAGGCCATGTCTGTACATGCTAGGCTCCTCAATTTTGACCCAAGAATAATATTCTGCATGTGCAAAACTGGCTTGCACCCGTTGTATGTGAATGTAGAGCCTATCACACCTGATCATCATGTGGTGTCTCAGCACGAAGAACTTTCACAACGGTGCATACTAAGGGAGAACACTTATACCTTGAAATTTAGTTAAGGGATCATCTTATAATGCTACCACCGTACTAAGCAAAATAAGATGCATAAAGATAAACATCACATTCAATCAAAATATGTGACATGATATGGCCATCATCATCTGTGCTTTTGATGTCTATCTCCAAAGCATCGTCATGATCTCCATCGTCACCAGCTCGATGCCTTGATCTCCATCGTAGCATCGTCGTCGTTTCGCCAACTATTGCTTCTACAACTATCGCTACCACTTAGTGATAAAGTAAAGCAATTACATGTGTTTGCATTTCATACAATAACGCGACAACCATAAGGCTCTTGCTGGTTGCCGATAACTTTTACAAAACATGATCATCTCATACAACGTATATCACATCATGTCTTGACCATATCACATCACAACATGCCCTGCAAAAACAAGTTAGACGTCTTCTACTTTGTTGTTGCAAGTTTTATGTGGCTCCTACGGGCTTCTAGCAAGAACCATTCTTACCTACGGCCAAAACCACAATGGTGATTTATCAAGTTTGCTGTTTTAACCTTCAACAAGGACCAGCCGCAGTCAAATTCGATTCAACTAAAGTAGGAGAAACAAATACCCACCAACCATGTTTATGCAAAACTAGTTGCATGTCTGTCGGTGGAACTGGTCTCATGAACGTGGTCATGTATGGTTGGTTCGGGCCACTTCATCCAACAATACCGCTGAATCAAAATAATACATTGGTGGTAAGCAGTATGACGATCACCGCCCACAACTCTTTGCGTTCTACTCGTGCATATCATCTATGCATAGACCTGGCTCAGATGCCACTATTTGGAAACATAGCATGCAATTTCAAAAAAATCCTACGTTCACGCAAGATCTATCCAGGAGATGCATAGCAACTAGAGGGGGAGAGTGTGTCCATGTACCCTCGTAGACCGAAAGCGTAAGCGTTTGTTAACGCGGTTGATGTAGTCGAACTTCTTCTCGTTCCGACCGATCAAGCACCAAACGTATGGCACCTCCGAGTTCTACACACGTTCAGCTCGAAGACGTCCCTCGAACTCTTGATCCAGAAAGTGTCGAGGGAGAGTTGCATCAGCATGACAGCATGGTGATGGTGATGGTGAAGTGACCTGCGCGGAGCTTTGCCTAAGCAGTACGTGAATATGACCGGAGGCGTAAACTGTGGAGAGGGCGCCTCACAGGGCTAAGAATCAATATTGTGTGTTCTAGGCGCCTCCCCTTTCATATATATAGGTGGAAGGGAGAGGGGACAGACAAGGGGGCGCCCAAGTAGGAGGAATCCTACTTGGAGCCCTAATCCTATCCCCCCTTACCATAATTCCTGAAGAGGGAAGGAAGGAGGAGGGCGGAGAGAAGGAAGGGGGAGGCCGAATCCATCCCCTTCCTTTCTCTCTTCTCCTCCCCCCTGTATTTCAGCCTATATGGGACGCACCAGCCCCTCAGGGGCTGGTCTGTCCCACTCTTCGCCCATTAGGCCCATGTAGTTGCCGGGGGGGGGGGGGGATGCCCGGAACCCCTTCTGGTGATCCGATACGTACCCGGTACCCCCGGAACACTTCCGGTGTCTGAATACTGTCATACTATATATCAATCTTTACCTCTCGACCATTTCAAGACTCCTCAGCATGTCCGTGATCTCATCCGGGACTCTGAACAACATTCGGTCACCAAATCATATAACTCATCTTTCCCTAATAATAAAGCACGGATTGACTCTGTGGGTTCACCGTCACAATACGCTTCTTCACATGAATTTACACTTTTATCTTTTTTTCTTCAGCACGTCTATATTTATTTTCTATATCCAAGGTGGTACTAATCTACTATATATCCCCGTTGCGTTGTTGTCCCCCCCCCCCCGCTTCAGGAGCCCCTCGCCGCCCCACCGCCTTCGGGCTCGGCCTTGCCATCGGCCGCCGCGCCACGGGATACCATCGCCCAACCTCCACGCCTCGCGCCCCTCTCCCTGCCCTCCCTCTTCTCTGTTTCCTTCCCTTTTGTTTCTCTCTCTCACACAAGGACTGCCTCTCCCCTTCTTCTACAGGAGCAGCCATGGCCAACGACTAACGCCGCCTCGCCCAAATTTGGCCGGAATCAACCTCCTGCAGCCGGATCCGCGCCATCCCGACCTCGCCGGCCTTCCTCCCCGTCTTTATCGTGATCCATCATCGGGCTCGAAGACAATCCCATTATCTAGCAAAAACCGCTGTCGCCGCTAGTAGCAGCAGCAGCAGGCTCGGCCGAAGATCGACAGAGACGGGGGAGCACGCGCTCCGACTTCTGCCCCCATCCCATCACAGGCGCCGGCGGCTACCGTGCCTCAGAGGTGCTGGGCACATGGTGGCCCACGTTGAAGGCGAACGTCTACTCCCTGGGAGTGCTCCTGCTAGAGCTCCTCATCGGCAAGTCCCCGACGCACACATCCATACAGGACGGCGTCGGCGACGCAGTCGACCTGCCGTCATTGGTGCAGTCGGTGGTTCATGAGGAGTGGACGGCTAAGGTGTTTGACATGGAGCTCGTGCGGCTGGGCGCCATCACCGATGAGGAGATGGCCGCGCTGTTGTAGGCACCCATAGAGCTATGGGCATAGAGGCAACAACTCTACACTCCATGGTTTGCACACATCAGCACAATGCCATGGTATTCTTGCGGCATGACCATCTCCACTCAGGATTCAAATTATATAGTTGTATAGGATACTCCCTTTTGTTCAAGTTTCCATGATTTTTTCAGTTGAATTCAGTTGCAGATTCATTCAACTCATCTCCATTGCCACACACAGAAAGGCTTTGATTTTTATTTTTCTTCAGTTTAGTTCAGATTTTCATTATTCCAATTTTGATTTTGGTTCAGTTTTGGTCAGGTTTTCATTGTTTTTCAGTTGAATTCAGTTGCAGATTCATCCAACTCATCTCCATTGCCATGCATAAAAAGTCTTAGATTAGATTTTGGGTTAGTTCAGATTTTCATTATCTTTCAGCTAGGTTCAGTTTCACATTCATCCAACTCATATGTGAACACAATGATCAAGTGTCTCTCTCAAATCACCTTTCACTCATTATTAGTGGTAACGGTTGTCTCCATGTTTTTGTCTTATCAAATATGTGCCTAGGCCTCTATGTTAACCAATTCCAAAAACATGCCTGAAAAATTCTTGCTTGGACTTTTGAAGTTGTTCCTAGTGGAATGTTGGTCATAGATGTGACGCACCGAGCTCCCGTAGCCACAGCAGAGGAGCCGGAACTTGCAGCAACATCTACGACACCCTCCCAACGAGTTGTAGGTAGGCCATGTCATAGACGATGGCCCGACGACAACCACCAGGTATGCCCTCTGCTCCTTGCCCTTCATGCTAGAATCAACAAGGCCACATAATCTTCAGCATTTCATAATTATGGTCTGCTTCATGTTCTCTGATCATGTTGTAATATGATAATTATTTATATGTAGAAATATTGAGTTTTTAGGGAATGTTGATGATTTCTGCCGGAGATTATGTTTCTACTTAATCATCAAACAAGGTATTCGCTGGACGCAAGTATAACCTATCAAGTAAGGTGTTCGTGCAGTAGGTTACATCTAACACATTTTTTTCTGGTGAACTATTATCTACTCGAGGATAAATTATGGCTAACATGCATTTAATTATACCTTTGTTCGAAGCTATAGTCAAATGGCAATACACGATATGGCTACAATGCTGCCAACGGCCACTACGACGTCTTTATGGCTTCTGGAATATTGAACGACAGGTTAGTGAAACAATAGTGAAAGGTTTTCTAAGATAATCCTATATCTCTAGAACTAAAAACCAATTAATAATGTTGAATGGCATTACTAACTCTATATTTTGTTTGTCCTGCACAAATTTAGCGCCTTCTGAGGTGTTGCCCAGAGCATGCTGTTGAACATGAAGGGTTTGAGCTAAGAAATACTTGCAGGCTGCAAATGTATTAATGGTTAGGCATTTTTGGATTTGTCATGTTTACATGATTACCAGTTGACGGTGCCCTAGACTAGGGGGTACTCACCACGTCGTCTCCTGACCAACTGGACCGAGCCAAGGACCCGCATGGCGATTCACTAACGGGCCACTTTAGGCAGCCCATGCCACGTATAAGGAAGACTCCACAAGACTTGGTGCTCAAGCCAAGGACTCTCCTAAACCCTAGGCCTCTGGTGCATTATATAAACCGAGGCCAGGCTAGTCAATAGAGGAAGTCATATTCATTAGAACAATCTCGTGGTAGATGCATGTACCCTGTATTACAACCATATCGATACAATCCAAAGCAGGATGTAGGGTATTATCTCTTCGTGAGAGCCCGAACCTGGGTAAAATCATGTGTCCATGTTATCATCGCTCCAAGACGCCTAGCTTAGGACCCCTACTATGAGATATGCTGGATTTGTCACCGACATTGGTGCTTTCATTGAGAGCCTGCTAGGCGATTGTCGCGGTTCGATGGGCAAATTCATCATCTCATCGGAAAAAGTTCTGGCGGCTACTCGAATCAGGTGTTATCCTTTCTTATTAAATTTGTTATGTATGAGTCGATTTCATTGCAAATTATTTTTGCTCTCTGGGGCTATTTTGTTTGTACATCAGCTTTGGTCCTGCGCGCCACCACGAGATCCAATCTCCGCGGGCAGTCCGACAAAGGTAATCTGTCCAGTCTATGGGGTGTCCCAAGGCAGCCGCCAGGTTCTCACGCCTTAAGCTAAAACTTGTGGCCGCTCTGTGCCTTCTCTGCTTACCATGGGATCAGGTCGAGGTGATGTGTCAGGAAGTCAACCAAAGCAGATTAGCTCCAACTGCATGACGCATATGGGATTGACTTACATCAGCAGTCAAATCAGCGCACGAGAAAGGCCGCAACCTGGAGTGAGTCGCCAACAGTGATCAACTAGCACAACTAGTTGTGGCAGTTTAATCGAGGTTTGATTAATTCTATGTGCTAGCTGATACGTCTCCAACATATCTATAATTTTTGATTATTCCATGCTATTATATTACCCGTTTTGGATGTTTATGGGCTTTACTTTACACTTTTATATCATTTTTGGGACTAACCTACTAACTGGAGGCCCAGCGCGAATTGCTATTTTTTGTCTATTTTAGTGTTTCGAAGAAAAGGAATATCAAACGGAGTCCAAACGGAATGAAACCTTCAGGAGCGATATTTTTGGAACAAACGCAATCCAGGAGACTTGGAGTGGACGTCAAGCAGCAGACGAGGAAGCAACGAGGCAAGAGGGCACGCCCTAGGGGGTGGGTGTCTGTGTCAAAACCGGCGGATCTCGGGTAGGGGGTCCTGATCTGTGCGTCTTAGGCTGATGATAACCGGAAGCAAGGGACACAATGTTTACCCAGGTTCGGGCCCTCTCGATGGACGTAAAACCCTACTTCCTGCTTGATTAATATTGAAGATATGTGTAATACAAGAGTAGATCTACCACGAGATTGTAGAGGCTAAACCCTAAGAGCTAGCCTATGATGGTATGATTGTAATTGTGATCGGCCTTCTAAGGACCATCCTCTCCGGTTTATATAGACACCCGAGAGCTAGGGTTTACATGGAGTCGGTTACAAGGAAGGAAACATAATATCTGAATCACCAAGCTTGTCTTCCACGCAAAGGAGAGTCCCATCCGGACATGAGCCGAAGTCTTGAGTCTTGTATCTTGATGCTTCTATAGTCCGGAGGATGTGTACAGTCCGGCTGTCCGGATACCCCCTTATCTAGGACTCCCTCAGTAGCCCCTGAACCAGGCTTCAATGACGATGAGTCCGGCGCGCAGTCATGTCTTCGGCATTGCAAGGCGGGTTCCTCCTCCGAATACTCCAAGGTTATTATCGAACATGTAGGCCGTGTCCGGATTTGCAAAATGATCTTCACATACCACCATAGAGAGAATGATACTTCAGCTGACAACTTTTAGACGACGTGACATGCCATTACGGTCAGGTCACTATCTGAGCCATTTTCCCACGCCCAACCTCAGCGTATATTGCGAGGCGGTTTTCTCAGCACGTCTTTGTCGAAGCGAAGATCGTGTCCCCTTATCACGGGATTCTCATCAATATGGGTATGGGTAATCCAACCGTACCTCTAATCACGGCGAGTGAGAGGTGAGTGGGTTCCACCAGGCAAGTGGGGAGGCGCAAAAAGCTCTTACCTCCTCTTATAAAGAGACAATGTCTCCTCCTCTTTTACCCATGCCTTCCCCTCTGCTCGAGCCCTAACGCCCAAGCGCTCTACTTCTCCATCGAAGAGAGGTTTTCCAAAGATGTCCGGATCTGGAGCAGGAGGCAAATGGATGGCCTCTACCGTCCGGGAGAAGGATATCAAGAGGCTCCGGGAAGCCGGGTATTTGGCCAAGAAGATTGGCCACCATCTCCCACCGACGGGACAGGTTGTCCCTACTCCGGAGCCTCATGAGAGAGACGTGTTCCTTCCCCATTTTGTCCGTGGGGTTGGGTTTCCCCTCCACCCATTTGTACGTGGAGTCATGTATTACTATGGGGTTGATTTTCATGATCTTTCCCCCAACTCTTTTCTCAATATCTTGATGTTCATCGTCACATGCCAGGCCTTCCTCCGGATTCTGCCTCACTTTGACCTGTGGCTGAAGATTTTCAATGTGAAGCCCAAGGTGGTGAGTGGCAAACACGCCGAGTGCGGCGGCGCCATGGTGAGCAAGATGCCCAAGGTAGTTTGGCCAAAGGGCACTTTCAACGACTCCGTCAAGGAGTGGCAGCAGCAGTGGTTTTATATCACCGAACCACGCGGCGAAGAGTGGGCTGCAGCTCCTGAGTTCAGATTCGGAGCTCCACTGCGGCTCACGTCCTGGCCCAAGAAGGGTCCGAACTGGTGCTCGCCCGATGAGCTATCACTGCTCCAGAAGCGCGTTCAGAGTATGGTTAACAAGGACGTCAAACTTGTTGACGTGGCACATGTGATGCTAGTTCGCCTGGTTCTCCCTTGCCAGCGTCGAGCCTGCACTTTGTGGGAGTTCGACCCAGCTGAGCAACAAACCCTCCGGGAGCTCTATGATTCCTCCCATGAGGATATCTGGAAGGTGCTCTTCAAGTCCAGCAAATGGCCGGATTCCACCAAGGATCGGGGGTATCAATTAACCCAGTCTCCAAGCCTAGCAAGTTACAGCCACGCCCTGTCCATCCATGGTTCAGTTGGCATGTCCCGAGGGACAATTCTAATCGTGTCTCGTCGCGACCTCAGGGATGGATAAATAAGGTGGAGCGGATACAATGTCCGGCCCCACTGCGGAGGAACCGTCCGGACCTCGTCTAATGAAGATGCTGGTCCCTGCGCCTTACAACGCGCCCAAGAAGGAGGCCTCCAAGAAGTTCAAGAAGACCCGGAGTGGCCTCCGCTGTCGCGAGGCTTCGGACGCTAGATCCGAAGGCTCCAGCAATGCTCCTTCTTCTGAAGAAGAAGAGGAGGAGGCATAGGAGGACGGGCCTTGCTCTGCAGGCGGGAAGAAGCGTGCACCCCCCCCCCCCCGTCCCTGGAGGCCGAATCGCCCAAGAGAGGGCGAGGTTCCCCTCCAGAGGCATCCACCTCGGCTGTCGATAACATCCCGGAGTGGGATCCTGAGGCCCAGCCCCTGGGAAAATCGTGAGTAACCGAAATCCGAATACGCCTATGTATCCAGGGTCGTCCGGGCATAGTAGTTTTAACTGTCGCCACATTTCATACAGCCCGGCAGGGTCTCTTGCCGAACAGTCCTCATCAGAGGATTCGTTGAGCTCAAACGCTGTGGCGAGCGAGACGCCTCCGGGGACTCCTTTTCCGAAGTCTGGGCGCGACACCGAGGTGTCGTCTCAAAGAAACTCAGAGCCGGATAAGATTCTGGAGGCCTCTAAGGCTCCAGGATCGGGCGAGCGACCACCTTCCATGGAGGGAGGTTTGACTACTCCGCCGGCTACCTCTGTCTACACAGAGCTGTCGCGTGGTCTATTGACAGCGTTAAAGAATGCGTCCATCATTGATGAACATCGGACCCTTATGGGTATGGTGGTTGGAAAGATCCAGGCTGCCGAAAGCGGGCTGAATGAGTTCTGTCTTGGCCTTATAAAGGCCTTTGAGGTATGGTTTCTAAGGAACCTTTGAGGAATTAGTATGATATGAGGAGTAGCCCCTGATACACTGTCCGGCAAAAGAGAGCCGGGCAGGGGATCAAACCCTCTATTGCAATGGGAACCTTTGTTTAATGATGCATACCCATTTGTTTTGAAAACAGGCGTCTGCGGAGAGGACTGCCGCTCATGATGCGGAAGTGTCCGAACTGAAGCAGAGCCTGGAACGGGCCGAAGAAGAACTTGGCCGTGTGAAGAAGAAATTAGAAGGGAAGCAAGGTATGTTTAAACATTGTCTTGCATTGGGCATAAGTGAATAAGTGTGCTTATTGAAAAGTATTTGCGTTATACGCCCTAGGAGCGAGTGCCGAATATGAGGCGCTGAAGAAGGCAGCGGCTGAGGCCCAAGAGAAGGATGCCGCCGAACAGGCGTTGCGTGAAAAACATGAGGCCAGGGTCGCACAGCTGAGCGGGAGCTCCAGGATGCAGTGACGAAAAGCGAGAGCTTGGAGCAAAGTCTAGTAGGGAAAGAATCCGAACTTGCCCAAGATCTCCAAGCTGCAAAATATGCTCGGGAAGAAGCCCGAGGTGTTGTACGGGACATTCAGGAGGCCCGGAAAGTTGCGGCTGGTAAGGCCTGTTGTATCTATGGCCATTATTACGTTATAGCATGGAGAACTCTAAGCGGCAAGCTGAATTCTTGTTTTTACAGGGGCGTTTGCGGATCTGCCTCGCAGCATATCAGATGTTGCCCAATTTTACCGGACCGAGGAGAGGGAGTCTGTGGGGAGGGACTTCTGGTCGCAGTATCTGGCGCCGAACTATCCGGTGCCTTTTATCGATCAGGTGAAGCAGCTGGTCGAACTGCACCAGGCGGCCGAACTAGCAATGAAGGACTTGATTATCCGGCTCTGGCCTGCAGAGCCAATTCCAAGCAGTTACTTCGGACTCGTGAAGTGGATTGTGGGCGCTGTCCTCAGCTTGATACTATCAAGCGATCGGTCTGTATAGAAGGTGCTCGCATGGCGCTTGCCCATGCGAAAGTGCATTGGGGGAAGCTTGATGCGGAGAAGCTGATAACTGAGGGGCCACCGGAGGGTAAGGAGCATCGCAAGCCCGAACTGTATTATGAAGGTGTAATGAAGGGTGCCTGCCTGGCGGCGGATAAGTGCACCAAAGACATTATATTTCCCTGAGGGCATTCGTGCCAATGTTTGTAATATGGGATAATGGCACTATTATTATATGTTGCCTATTTTGTTTGAACATATGTTCTTCCTTTGCAGCTGTTTATTGTATGTAAATTCTGAGAGTTGGCCAGTCGTCGGCTTTAGCCCCCACATGAGCAGTACAGGGGTGTTCGGGGTATTTCTGAACACTCTTTATCCCATGATTGGGTCCTTATAAGGAGGTGTTTCGCACCACGAACCAGGCAAACGGACTATAGGGCTTTACTACTCTCACTTAGCCATAGGAATTCGAGTATGGTCGGTGCAGCCCCTAGTATTCGGAAGGTCGGACTAGGGGCTCTATTGGCACCTGATCGGAAGACCAATCCGTCGCAATCTGCAATTTATAGTGGCGTTATGCGGAATAAATCTTTAAGGATTTTACAACCTCTCGAACAGCTGACCAGCTCTCGCGGCATCTTGATAGTCGGTTTTCGGCTTTCTCTACTAAGGCGCTTGTCCGGCTGAACCGGGACACAATCGCAGTAGTTCTCCCAGCGCTGCCTTAGCCGACGAAACGGAACGTAAGGTACCAAAACATGGGAGCCGGGCAAACCCAACCAATGACCCAAGACATGATTCGGAGCTGATGCATATAGTGCTATACGTTCGGGGTGCCGAGCGACCGAAAAGGTGGTCGGACTTTGTTGCCGTATTGTGCAGCCCCTGGCATAACCAGGCGTAACACGAAGTGTGGCTGCCATATTGTGGCAAAGAGGCATCGATGACAAACGACGGTCAGTGCATGTTATTGAAGTCTACGCATTGCAGTAGGATGATATGACTATGCATATGAATGCGATTTATGGTTAGGAAAAAGAGATGGTTTTTTGGCGGAACCTGTGGTGGCTGGACTGGAGGGGGCTTTGAATGGATCAAAGATGAATCTGAAATGCCGTCTACCTGCATGGTCCTGTCCTTGTGTGTCCGGGCCGACTTCACGCCGCCAAACCTGCTTTGCATAAAAGTTAGTTTGTGAAGGTAAGTGCGCGGAGGCCGCCGAACGTCCTCGTGTGGTTGGTCTAAAGGTTCCTGATCGGACCCTGGTGACCCCAGCCGCTATTCCGAGAAGTAGCCTTGACTCCTCGGTTGGTGTCCGGATAGTTGGCTGTCATATCAAAATATCGATAGGCATGCCCGACTTACTCCGGCGGCTGTATGATTTCCCCTCTAGTGGCGGGGTTTGGCCTTGTACGTAGGCGTGAATATATCACTGGTGTTGGCCTTACGGCTTACCACGTGGAATCTAGTCAGCGTGGTTTATCCCGTTAACAGTCGGTGAGCTACCGTATGAGGGGAATGCGCCGATGATGCGGCGTTTTTTGGGTCATCTGAGAACGACCGTTAGGGCGATGGGCCAATGAACTTGGCCTTTGCGCCTGTCATCTTGTAGAAGGTGTTATTTGTAAATTTATACCCGTGGTGGCTTTGTGTATTATGGAGCCCCTAGACTACTAGGTCTAGGTATACGACAATTGAATTGCCATGGTTTGTATGATAGGGGGTGTCTCTTGACTAGACGCCTCCCTTCATTGTTTTCGGCACACAACCGGTCTCTTTGTTTTGAAGATCCGGCATTCTCTATTGGTGTGTTTTGCCGTCTTTCTTGGAGTACCGTGAATTGCACATGGTTTATCAAGTATGTGGCTCAGGCCGAATAGGCTTGAGCCGTTCTTTGTCCGTTGACCGGACTGGGGGTTGCTGGACTTGGCGCCAGCTTCCTTGGCTTGACATTTATGACCGCTGCGTCGAGGCTTTAGGATGCCTCTCTATGTATCCTTTTTGCTGTCTTGGACCGTGGTGGTGTGTGGACGTCGGATTGTGTGCCTTTGGTTCTCCTTCTTAGGTTGAGGTACCAGTTGTGCCTCGTATGCCCTTTCCTAGGGCAGTCAAATCCGTATGTTTCGGCGGCCAGGATCTTGGTCCACCTATCCGCTAGCAAATCTCAGTCAGCTTGAAGCTGCTCTTGCCTCCTTTGCAGACTCTTTGCCGTGGCAATGAGTCGTCGCTTAAAGCGAACTTGTTCCACTGGGTCTTCAGGCACGCCGAATTCGTCCTTGCCGAGCCTTACCTCTTCTTCGGAGGGGGGTGTATAGTCGTCCCTTTCCAAATATCCCACCATAGCCGGTCCGGCCTGCTTGAAGGGAGGCTGATCGGGGTTGTATTCCTCTTCAGCACCATCCGGGCTGATTCCACCTCCGGGGCCGGTATTGATGTGGTGGGGCTTGGAGCGGCGCCGAGGGCGCCCATGCTTTGCTTTTCCTCCTGAGGGGTTATCTTTTACTGCCTCGTCGCCATTGGTTTCTTCTGGAGTGTCCGCCATATGTATATCGTGTGAAGGGGTGGCTGTCCACTGCCCTGTGGGCGGTGGCTCCTGTACGTCTCCTGCATCGTCGTCCATACCGTCGATGTCTTCGAAGTCGAAGTCAACCACGTCGGTTAAATCGTCGATCGTGGCAATGAAGTGGGTGGTGGGTGGGCAGTGAATTTCTTCGTCGCCTACTTCCCACTCAAGCCGGACATAGTTCAGCCCAGAGCCTCCTAACAAAGAGAGAAACTTTAATGAGTTTAGCATGTCGCCAAAGGGCGAGTGCAGAAAGGTGTCCACAGCGGTAAACTCCATTATCGGAGCCCAAACTGGCTCGGCTGACTCGAGAGCGTGCGGACCGAGACCGATGACTGGATACGAGTCCGGGGGCCCGGGGATACAGGCCTCCACAAAGGCGAGACCTGTGTTCGGCTCCAACACCGATGGGTATGCGGCCTTCGGGGCGGGGTCTCCCCCTCCGTCCTTGGGCAACGCAACCTGTTCCGGATTTAGATCCGGGGCTATTTGTAACGCCCCAGATGTAACTTTCCATAATTGTAACTCCAACTCTCGCCATTTCCGGCTATGTGTTATGTTTTTTCCTTCATGGTTGGGTTTTTGTTTTTCATTTTGCATTTTGTTCATGTCATGCATTTCATCTCATGTCATCATTCGTATTGCATCTGCATGTTTTCATAAAACTCGTAGCCGTTCATACTTGTCGCTTCTCTCCTTGTCTTCGTGGCATGTCATCACCGCTTGTCTTCGTTGATCGTTCTGAGACTAACCACCCACTTGCACGTGATCGCCTTGTTCCTCTGCTCCAGTGCTGCTGTCTCCCCCGTGCGAAGACCTCGCCTCCGCCCCGCCCTCGTCTGGCCGGAGAGGCCTTGCCCAGCTCGCCGGAGCTCTGCTCCAGGTCACCGGCGCCCTGCTCGCCTCCTCTGCATTGCCCTGCTTCCCCTGCTTCGAACGAGAACAACGACGACCAGCGCCTCGTCCCACTCCTTAATCGTGTTGACCGCGACCACCCCGCGCCTGGTCGCTGCCCCGTTGACCAGTGCGCCTTCAGATCCGCGTCCAGGCCAGCGTCGCCAGCAGCCTCCCAGATCCAGCCGGCCCGCTTGCCCCGCCGGCCTGCTGCCTCCACCAAATCGGGCCTTAGCCCATGGTGAGAACCCCCCCCCCCCGAGCCCCTGTGCACTGTTGGTCTAGCAGATTCGGCCCATGTCATGTTTTTTCCTTCCCGTGAATTTGCTATTTATCCAGTGACTTAACAGATTTGCAGAAACCCCCCTGCACATCATGCATATAATAACTCTTTAACAGTGCATCATATGTAAAAACTTCATATATGAAAAATGCTTAGATTTCTGTCTAGTTTCATAATCTGCCACTTTCAACCATGTTTGAAATGTTTAAAATGCTGTTTGTTTAAACTTGCTTAAATGACATGTTAAAATGTTTTATTTCATAACTAATTAACCGTACCTCCAAATTTAATAAACTTTATATGTAAATGGGGTGAAAAAATGCATAGATTAACTTGCTGCACTTTATTTTGCTGTTTAACAACAATAAAATTGTGTTTAGGTCAGAACAGTACCAAATCCAAAATATGCATATGAGGATTTTCCAGAATTGTTGTTTGTTGTTCCGGCCTCATTTAAACTTGGCTAGATAGTTAGTTTACTTATGTTTCACCTCTTGCCATGTTTAACAACATTTAATATTGTTGTGTACCTAAACGAGAGCGAACTAAATAACTCAAATGTGGTGTTTTGTCACTATGCAACTCATGGCATATCAAGCTCCACTTAAATTGTAGTATTGTTTGTTGCACTTTGCCATGCCATGCCTCATTAAACCGGACATGCATCATACCTGTTTGTGCATCATGCCATGATTATGCTTGTGCATTTACCATATTGTTTGCTTCTTTCCGGGTTGCTTCTCTCGTTAGCTTCGGTTTCGTTCCGGAGTTGTGAGGATTCATTCGACCACGTCCGTTTGTCTTCGTCATGGACTCGTTCTTCTTCCTAGCGGGATTTCAGGCAAGATGACCGCTACCCTGGATCTCACTACTATCATTGCTATGCTAGTTGCTTCGTTCTATCGCTTTGCTGCACTACCTATCAATTGCTCTTCAAGCCTCCCAAATTGCCATGTCAACCTCTAACCTTTTCAACCTTCCTAGCAAACCGTTGTTTGGCTATGTTACCGCTTTTGCTCAGCCCCTCTTATAGCATTGTTAGTTGCAGGTGAAGTTGAAGATTGCTCCATGCTGGACAGGATTATATTGGGATATCACAATATCTCTTATTTAATTAATGCATCTATATACTTGGTAAAGGGTGGAAGGCTCGGCCTTATGCCTGGTGTTTTGTTCCACTCTTGCCGCCATAGTTTCCGTCATATCAGTATTATATTCCTGGATTTTGCGTCCCTAATGCGGTTGGGTGATTTATGGGACCCCCTTGACAGTACTCCTTGAATAAAACCCCTCCAGCAAGGTCCAACATTGGTTTTACCATTTGCCTACCACCTATACCTTTCCCTTGGGAGTAATTAACCCGAGGGTCATCTTTATTTTAGCCCCCCCGGGCCAATGCTTGTCTAAGTGTTGGTCCAAACTAGAGCACCATGCGGGACCATCCCTTGGAAACTTGGGTTACGTCGGTACCTGTACGCTTAGCTTATCCGATGTGTCCTGAGAACGAGATACGTGCGACTCCTATCGGGATTGTCGACACATCGGGCGGTCTTGCTGGTCTTGTTTTACCATTGTCAAAATGTCTTGTAAACCGGGATTCCGAGACTGATCGGGTCTTCCTGGGAGAAGGAATATCCTTCGTTGATCGTGAGAGCTTGTGATGGGCTAAGTTATAAACTTTCGAGAGCCGTGCCCACAGTTATGTGGCAGATGGGAATTTGTTAATGTCCGGTTGTAGATAACTTGACACCAGATATGAATTAAAACGCATCAACCGCATGTGTAACCGTGATGGTCTCTTCTCGGCGGAGTCTGGGAAGTGAACACGGTTTTGGGTTATGTTTGACGTAAGTAGGAGTTCAGGATCACCTCTTGATCATTGCTAGCTTCACGACCGTTCCGTTTGCTTCTCTTGTCGCTCTCATCTGCGTATGTTAGCCACCATATATGCTTAGTCGCTGCTGCAACCTCACCACTTTACCCCTTCCTTTCTCATTAAGCTTTGCTAGTCTTGATACCCATGGTAATGGGATTGCTGAATCCTCGTGGCTCACAGTTTACTACAACAACAGTTGTAGGTACAGGTTATGCGATGATCATGACGCGAGAGTGATGTTTGCTTGTTTTGGAGTTCTTCTTCTGCTTCTTCTTCAATCAGGGGATAGGTTCCAAGTCGGCAGCCTGGGCTAGCAGGGTGGATGTAGTTTGAGCTTCTGTTTGTGATTCATCCTTAGTCGGATGTTGTTCTCATGTATGATATATTGTTGTATTCATGTGTCATTGGATGTATTGGATGTATCCCCACTTTTATGTAATGTTGATGTAATGATATCCACCTTGCAAAAGCGTCTTCAAGATGCGCTTCTATCCTTGCTGGGACCTTCGAGTTCCTTTAGGATAGGGTCGCATCTTAGGCATGACACTATTGCAGGGATAGTGTTCCGAGCATTGTCTGACAGTAGGTCTAGGCCATGCTCGCCGTGACTGTCCGACGCTCCTGGCACAGGGCCAAATCCATCAAAGATCAAGTCTCTGTGAATATCCGCCGTGTAGTTCAAGTTTTCGAACCTGATCTGGTGGCCAGGGGTGTAGCTGTCGATCTGCTCCAGATGGCCAAGCGAATTGGCCCGCAGTGCGAAGCCGCCAAACACAAAGATCTTTCCGAGGAGAAAAGTCTCACCCTGGACCGTGTCGTTGACGATTGAAGACGCCATCAAGCCTTGAAGCGACAGCATAGAGGAACTCTTAATGAAAGCACCAATGTCGGTGTCAAAACCGGCGGATCTCGGGTAGGGGGTCCCGATCTGTGCATCTTAGGCTGATGGTAATAGGAAGCAAGGGACACAATGTTTACCCAGGTTTGGGCCCTCTCGATGGAGGTAAAACCCTACTTCCTGCTTGATTAATATTGAAGATATGTGTAATACAAGAGTATATCTACCACGAGATCATAGAGGCTAAACCCTAAGAGCTAGCGTATGATGGTATGATTGTAATTGTGATCGGCCTTCTAAGGACCATCCTCTCCGGTTTATATAGACACCGGAGAGCTAGGGTTTACATGGAGTCGGTTACAAAGAAGGAAACATAATATCCGAATCGCCAAGCTTGTCTTCCACGCAAAGGAGAGTCCCATCCGGACACGAGCCGAAGTCTTGAGTCTTGTATCTTGACGCTTCTATAGTCCGGACGATGTGTACAGTCCGGCTGTCCGGATACCCCCTTATCCAGGACTCCCTCAGTGGGCGCGCTGCCCACCCTCGTGGGGCCCTTGTGGCTCAACCGACCTACTTCTTCCTCCTACATATATCCATGCACCCCGAAAACATCCAGGAGCACCACAAAAAACTATTTCCACCGCCGCAACCTTCTGTATCCGCGAGATCCCATATTGGAGCCTTCGTCGGTGCTCCGCCGGAGGGGGAATCGACCATGGAGGGCCTCTACATCATCTCCAAGGCCTCTCCGATGAGTTGTGAGTAGTTTACCATAGACCTTCGGGTCCATAGTTGTTAGCTAGATGGCTTCTTCTCTCTTTTTGAATCTCGATACAAAGTTCTCCTCGATCTTCTTGGAGATCTATTCGATGTAACTCTTTTTGCGGTGTGTTTGTCGAGATTCGCTCAATTGTGGGTTTATGATCAAGTTTATCTATGAGAAATATTTGAATCTCCTCTGAATTCTTTTATGTGTGATTAGTTATCTTTGCAAGTCTCTTCGAATTATCAGCTTGGTTTGGCCTACTAGATTGATCTTTCTTGCAATAGGAGAAGTGCTTAGCTTTGGGTTCAATCTTGCGGTGTCCTTTCCCAGTGACAGCAGGGGCAGCAAGGCACATATTGTATTGTTGCCACCGAGGATAAAAAGATGGGGTTTATATCATATCGCTTGAGTTTATCCCTCTACATCATGTCATCTTGCTTAATGCGTTATTCTGTTCTTATGAACTTAATACTCTAGATGCAGGCATGAGTCGGTCGATGTGTGGAGTAATAGTAGTAGATGTAGAATCATTTCGATCTACTTGTTGTGGACGTGATGCCTATATACATGATCATGCCTAGATACTCTCATAACTATGCACTTTTCTATCAATTGCTCGACAGTAATTTCTTCACCCACCATAATACTTATGCTATCTTGAGAGAAGCCACTAGTGAAACCTATGGCCCCCGGGTCTATCTTTTATCATATAAGTTTCCATTCTACTTTTATTTGCATCTTTACTTTCCAATCTATATAATAAAAATACCAAAAATATTTATCTTTTCTTATTATCTCTATCAGATCTCACTTTTGCAAGTTACCGTGAAGGGATTGACAACCCCTTTATCACGTTGGTTGCGAGGTTCTTGTTTGTTTGTGTAGGTAGGAGGGACTTTTGAGGAGCCTCCTACTGGATTGATACCTTGGTTCTCAAAAACTGAGGGAAATACTTATGCTACTTTGCTGCATCACCCTTTTCTCTTCAAAGGGAAACCAACACAGTGCTCAAGAGGTAGCAAGAAGGATTTCTGGCGTCGTTGCCGGGGAGGTCTTCGCTCCAGTCAAGAGATACCAAGTACCCATCACAAACTCATCTCCCTCGCATTACATTATTGGCCATTTGCCTCTCATTTTCCTCTCCCCCA
This sequence comes from Triticum aestivum, assembly GCF_018294505.1. NCBI lineage: Eukaryota > Viridiplantae > Streptophyta > Magnoliopsida > Poales > Poaceae > Triticum > Triticum aestivum. Next base: position 166,702,991 of record NC_057801.1, on the reverse strand, counting down.
CTTCACCCTTGCCGTTTTATTCGCCCTCTCTTTCCCATTCTCCTCTCTCTTTTGCTTGCCTTTTGTGTGATTGTGTGTTGGATTGGTTGTTACGATGGCTCAAGATAATACCAAATTGTGTGACTTTTCCAATACCAATAATAATGATTTCCTTAGCACTCCAATTGCTCCTCTTAATGATGCCGAATCTTATGAAATCAATGCTGCTTTGTTGAATCTTGTTATGAAAGATCAATTCTCCGGCCTTCCTAGTGAAGATGCCTCTACTCATCTAAACAACTTTGTTGATTTGTGTGATATGCAAAAGAAGAAAGATACGGATAATGATATTGTTAAATTGAAGGTATTTCCGTTTTCACTTAGAGATCGTGCTAAAACTTGGTTTTCGTCTTTGCCTAAAAATAGTATTGATTCATGGAATAAGTGCGAAGATGCTTTTATCTCTAATTATTTTCCTCCCGCTAAGATCATCTCTCTTAGAAACGATATTATGAATTTTAAACAACTTGATCATGAGCATGTTGCCCAATCTTGGGAAAGAATGAAATTAATGATTCATAATTTCCCTACACTTCGTTTAAATTTATGGATGATCATACAAAATTTTTATGCCAGATTGAATTTTGCTTCTAGAAATCTATTAGATTCGGCCGCGGTAGGCACTTTTATGGAAATCACTTTAGGAGAAGATACTAAACTCCTTGATAATATTATGGTTAATTATTCTCAATGGCACACCGAAAGATCTACTAGTAAGAAAGTTCATGCGATAGAAGAAATTAATGTTGTGAGTGGAAAGATGGATGAACTTATGAAATTGTTTGCTACTAAGAGTGATCCTATTGATCCCAATGATAAGCCTTTGTCTACTTTGATTGAGAATAATAATGAATCTGTGGATGTGAATTTTGTTGGTAGGAATAATTTTGGTAACATCGCATATAGAGGAAACTTTAATCCTAGGCTGTTTCCTAGTAATTCCTCTAATAATTATGGCAATTCCTACAACAACTCTTATAGAAATTTTAATAAGATGCCCTCTGATTTTGAGAATAGTGTTAAAGAATTTATGATCTCTTAAAAGAATTTCAATGCTTTGCTTGAAGAAAAATTGCTTAAAGTTGATGAATTGGCTAGGAACGTTGATAGACTTTCTCTTGATGTTGATTATTTGAAACTTAGATCTATTCCACCTAAGCATGATATCAATGATTCTCTCAAAGCCATGAGAATTTCCATTGATGAGTGCAAAGAAAGAACCGCTAGGATGCGTGCTAAGAAAGATTGCTTTGTAAGAGCGTGTTCCTCTAGTTTCCATGAAAGTAATGATGAAGATCTAAAAGTTATCGATGTGTCCCCTATTAAATCTTTGTTTTGCAATATGAATCTTTATAATGATGGGACTGGAGATGAGTCAACTTTAGTTAAAAGGCGTCCCAATGATTCGGAGTTTTTAGATCTTGATGCTAAATTTGGTAAAAGTGGGATTGGAGAGGTCAAAACTTTACATAGCAATGAACCCACTATCATGGATTTCAAGGAATTTAATTATGATAATTGTTCTTTAATAGATTGTATTTCCTTGTTGCAATCCGTGTTCAATTCTCCTCATGCTTATAGTCAAAATAAAGCTTTTACCAAACATATTGTTGATGCTTTGATGCAATCTTATGAAGAAAAACTTGAATTGGAAGTTTCTATACCTAGAAAACTTTATGATGAGTGGGAAGCTACTATAAAAATTAAAATTAAAGATCATGAATGCTATGCTTTGTGTGATTTGGGTGCTAGTGTTTCCACGATTCCAAAAACTTTATGTGATGTGCTAGGTTTCCATGAATTTGATGATTGCTCTTTAAAATTGCATCTTGTGGATTACACTATTAATAAACCTATGGGAAGGATTAATGATGTTCTTATTGTTGCAAATAGGAATTATGTGCCCGTAGATTTTATCGTTCTTGATATAGATTGCAATCTTTCATGTCCTATTATTCTTGGTAGACCTTTCCTTAGAACGATTGGTGCAATTTTTGATATGAAGGAAGGGAATATTAGATTCCAATTTCCATTGAGGAAAGGCATGGAACACTTTCCAAGAAAGAAAGACAAATTACCTTATGAATCTATTATGCGAGCCACTTACGAATTGAATGCCAAAGATGGCAATACTTAGATCTATTCTCGCTTTTATGCCTAGCTAGGGGCGTTAAACGATAGCGCTTGTTGGGAGGCAACCCGATTTTATTTTTGTTACTTGCTTTTTGCTTCTGTTTAGTAATAAATAATTCATCTAGATTCTGTTTAGATGTGTTTTTATGTTTTAATTAGTGTTTGTGCCAAGTAGAACCTATAGGATAACCTACAATGATAGTTAATTTGATTCTGCTGAAAAACAGAAACTTTTGTGAGCACGAGAATAATTTTAGTAAATAACAGAAACATGATTTTGCATTGATTCTTTTCGAAGTATATCAATAGACAAATTTCCCAGGTCTTCCTATTTTGGTAGGATTTTTAGTGTTCTAGAATTATTCGAAAGTTACAGATTGCTACAGACTTTTCTGTTTTTGACAGATTCTGTTTTTCGTGTGTTGTTTGCTTATTTTGATGCATCTATGGCTAGTATCGGGGGGTACGAACCATAGAGAAGTTGGAATACAGTAGGTTTAACACCAATATAAATAAATAATGAGTTCATTACAGTACCTTATGTGGTGGTTTTTCTTTTTGCACTAACGGAGCTTATGAGATTTCCTGTTGAGTTTTGTGTTGTGAAGTTTTCAAGTTTTGGGTAAAGATTTGATGGACTATGAAATAAGGAGTGGCAAGATCCTAAGCTTGGGTATGCCCATGGCACCCCAAGATAATCCAATGACAACCAAAAGCCTAAGCTTGGGGATGCCCCGGAAGGCATCCCCTCTTTCGTCTTTGTCTATCGGTAACTTTACTTGGAGCTATATTTTTATTCACCACATGATATATGTTTTGCTTGGAGCATCTTGTATGATATTAGTCTTTGATTTTTAGTTTACCACAATCTTCCTTGCTGTACACACCTTTTGGGAGAGACACACATGATTTGGAATTTATTATAATACCCGATGTGCTTCACTTACATCTTTTGAGCTAGATAATTTTGCTCTAGTGCTTCACTTATATCTTTTAGAGCATGGCGGTGGCTTTATTTTGTAGAAATTGTTGATCTATCATGCTTCACTTATATTATTTTGAGTGTCTTTTAGGACAGCATGGAATTTACTATGGTTATAAAATTGGTCCTAGAATGATGTACATCCAAGTTGGGTATAACAAAAACTATCATAGGAAGTGAATTGGATGCTATGATCAATTTGATGCTTGATAATTGTTTTGAGATATAGAGGTGGTGATATTATAGTCATGCTAATTGGGTAATTGTGAATTTAAAGAATACTTTTTTTGAAGTTGGCAAGTCCCGTACCATGCATGTATGGTAAAAGTTGTGTAACAAATTTGTTGCATAGGGTGCTCTTTTGATTACATTCCATATGTGTGGAGGTCGGGATCGTGCGATGCTTAACTCCTACCAACCCTTCCCCTAGGAGCATGCGTAGTAGTACTTTGCTTCAAGGGCTAATAAAACTTTTGCAATAAGTATATGAGTTCTTTATGACTAATGTGAAGTCCATGGATCATACACACTCTTACCCTTCCATCATTGCTAGCCTCTTCGGTACGGTGCATTGCCCTTTCTCACCTTGAGAGTTGGTGCAAACTTCGCCGGTGCATCCAAACCCCGTGATACGATACGCTCTATCACACACAAACCTCCTTATATCTTCCTCAAAATAGCCACCGTACCTACCTATTATGGCATTTCCATAGCCATTCTGAGATATATTGCCATGCAACTTTCCACCGTTCCGTTTATCATGACATGCATCATCATTGTCATATTGCCTTGCATGATCATGTAGTTGACATCGTATTTGTGGCAAAGTCACCTTCATAATTTTTCATACATGTCACTCTTGATTCATTGCTCATCCCGGTACACCGCTGGAGGCATTCATATAGAGTCATATCTTGTTCTAGTATCGAGTTGTAATTCATGAGTTGTAAATAAATAGAAGTGTGATGATCATCATTATTAGGGCATTGTCCCATATAAAAAAAGGAAAGGCCAAATAAAAAAAGGAAAGGCCCAGAAAAAAAAGAAAAAAAAGAAAAGGCTAAAAAAAGAATGGCCCAAAAAAAGAAAAAAGGGGGACAATGTTACTATCTTTTTCCACACTTGTGCTTCAAAGTAGCACCATGTTCTTCATATGGAGAGTCTCATATGTTGTCACTTTCATATACTAGTGGGAATTTTTCATTATAGAACTTGACTTGTATATTCCAACGATGGGCTTCCTCAAAATGCCTAGGTCTTCGTGAGAAAGCAAGTTGGATGCACACCCACTAGTTTCTTTTGTTGAGCTTTCATACATTTATAGCTCTAGTGCATCCATTGCTTGGCAATCCCTACTCCTCATGTTGACATCAATTGATGGGCATCTCCATAGCTCGTTGATTAGCCTCGTCAACGTGAGACTTTCTCTTTTTTCTCTTCTCCACACAATCTCCATTTTCATATTCTATTCCACCCATAGTGCTATATCCATGGCTCACGCTCATGTATTGCATGAGAGTTGAAAAAAGCTGAAGCGCGTTAAAAAGTATGAACCAATTGCTTGGCTGAAACCGGAGTTGTTCTTGATGGCAGTATTTTGTGTGATGAAAATGAAACATAGCCTAACTATATGATTTTGTAGGGATGAACCTTCTAAAGCTATGTTATTTTGAGAAGACATGATTGCCTTGTTAGTATGCTTGAAGTATTACTATTTCTGATGTCAATATGAACTTTTGTCTTGAATCATTTGGATCTGAATATTCATGCCACAATAAAGAAAATTACATTGAGAATTATGCTAGGTAGCATTCCACATCAAAAATTATGTTTTCATCATTTACCTACTCGAGGACGAGAAACAATTAAGCTTGGGGATGCTTGATACGTCTCCAACGTATCTATAATTTTTGATTGTTCCATGCTATTATATTACCCGTTTTGGATGTTTATGGGCTTTACTTTACACTTTTATATCATTTTTGGGACTAACCTACTAACCGGAGGCCCATCCCGAATTGCTGTTTTTTTTGCCTATTTCAGTGTTACGAAGAAAAGGAATATCAAACGGAGTCCAAATAGAATGAAACCTTCGGGAGCGATCTTTTTGGAACAAACGCAATCCAGGAGACTTGGAGTGGACGTCAACCAGCAGACGAGGAAGCCACGAGGCAGGAGGGCGCGCCCTAGGGGGGTGGGCATGCCCCCCACCCTCGTGGGCCCCTCGTGGCTCATCCAACCTACTTATTGCTCCTATATATATCCACGTACCCCGAGAACATCCAGGAGCACCACAAAATACTATTTCCACCGCCGCAACCTTATGTATCCGCGAGATCCCATCTTGGAGCCTTTGCCGGTGCTCCGCTGGAGGGGGAATCGACCATGGAGGGCCTCTACATCATCTCCAAGGCCTCTCCGATGAGTTGTGAGTAGTTTACCACAGACCTTCGGGTCCATAGTTATTAGCTAGATGGCTTCTTCTCTCTCTTTGAATCCCAATACAAAGTTCTCCTCAATCTTCTTGGAGATATATTCAATGTAACTCTTTTTGCGGTGTGTTTGTCGAGATCCGATGAATTGTGGGTTTATGATCAAGTTTATCTATGAGAAATATTTGAATCTCCTCTGAAGTCTTTTATGTGTGATTAGTTATCTTTGCAAGTCTCTTCGAATTATCAGCTTGGTTTGGCCTACTAGATTGATCTTTCTTGCAATAGGAGAAGTGCTTAGCTTTGGGTTCAATCTTGCGGTGTCCTTTCCCAGTGACAGCAGGGACAGCAAGGCACGTATTGTATTGCTTCCATCGAGGATAAAAAAATGGGGTTTATATCATATTTCTTGAGTTTATCCCTCTACATCATGTCATCTTGCTTAATGCGTTACTCTGTTCTTATGAACTTAATACTCTAGATGCAGGCAGGACTCGAGTCGATGTGTGGAGTAATAGTAGTAGATGCAGAATCGTTTCGTTCTACTTGTTGCGGACGTGATGCCTATATACATGATCATGCCTAGATACTCTCATAACTATGCACTTTTCTATCAATTGCTCGACAGTAATTTGTTCACCCACCGTAATGCTTATGCTATCTTGAGAGAAGCCGCTAGTGAAACCTATGGGCCCCGGGTCTATCTTTTATCGTATAAGTTTGCAATCTACTTTTATTTGCATCTTTACTTTCCAATCTATATCATAAAAATACCAAAAATATTTATCTTATCTTATTATCTCTATCAGATCTCACTTTCGCAAGTTACCGTGAAGGGAGTGACAACCCCTTTATCGCGTTAGTTGTGAGGTTCTTGTTTGTTTGTGTAGGTAGGAGGGACTTTTGAGGAGCCTCATACTGGATTGATACCTTGGTTCTCAAAAACTGAGGGAAATACTTACACTACTTTGCTGCATCACCCTTTCCTCTTCAAGGGAAAACCAACGAAGTGCTCAAGAGGCAGCACTAGCCAATTTGGCTGCCTCCCACGTAAAGCAACTAGCACCTTGGTGCAATTCCTTTTCTCCTATGGAGATCCGGGCTCAGGTGCAATTACTCTAGTTATTTGTCTCGTACTATCACTTAATCCATCCGAGAAATTTTGTGCTTTCTATCTGCAATGTTTTTGTACGCAGGCAGCAGGCAGGTATCCTCGCCTGACGGATGCCCACATTATTAGACTGTCACCGTGCACGCCGGCAGCTTCACTGGCCATCATGTTTTCTATTAGATTTGTACTAATGTATGTATACAGATCGCAGTAAGGCCTATGTTCGCGTTTACTGCTTGGCGATACATCACATCTGGCCTCAATTTAGCCCACGGGTGATCCCACCAAAGGGATAGTGCGGAGCAGTGCACCGACTAGAGCTCGGCTCGATGACAGCACACCACAGGGAGATTTGTGTCACCCTCTTTTTTAATTCAGTACCTACCTGTTGACCCCTATTCCTCACTACTTTCGCTGACAAGTACGCAAAACAGAAAGTGCTACTAATAAGCATATTAAGGACTAAATTCCGCATCATGCTTAGTACGGATCAGTTCGTCCGTATGCTTCGGTCCTCTATGGTCGTCGCCGCCGGAAAACAGGTTTTATTTTTTCCATATTATTCATTTAGCATTATTATACACAGAATATTTTCTGCTGGCTTGTAATGCATTATTTTTGCATAGATATTCTACCGTCGCACGTACGTGATGTTGGTCTGGCCACCCTTTCGTCATAACCTCGGCTAGCCGACCTGTGTCGACATCAACCTCGTGCCAGATAATCAACCTTGACTATGTCACGCCGCCACCTCGGCGATCCGACGTCTTCATCCCGCCTGCGCTAATCAAGCCAGACCGATCTCAGCGCAGTCACACAGAGATTTGATCTTTATTCCCTCTATTATTTAATTAAGTTTGGAGGCCGTCTACACTTTTCACTAATGGTCTGACTTTCATGTGCTTCCCTGATGCAATTAGCACTACTTGTTGCTGCACTTCCATTGAGACTCGATTGATGCAACAAGCAACATACGTGGTACCTTCCATATGAAGTTGCACGAGTACTTCGAGGTGGCTCTTTCACAACAATTGCTACATGCGGATCAGGACGACAGCCACCGCGCCGACCGACACTTCCGCACAATGAGTTCGGACCATACTAGGCCGATGTTGTTGTTTCGCGCATGGAGACCTGCATCGACATCTTCGTGCTGCCACTTTGTTGAACTGATCTAGGCGCCCAGGCCAAACTTACCTGATTAATTATGCAAAAAAATTCTTTCTCAATGTTTATTGTTTCTTGCTCGCACTGTTATATGTGTGCAGGTTAATAACTTCGACTGTGTCATGCGGTCACTTCGGCAAGCCGACGTCGTCGTCCCAATCGGCATAAATCGGCTTGCGTGATCACCTCGTTGGTCGAATTGCCATACCGACATGTTCGATTGCCTTGGGGACTTCGGCATCGCTGAGAGAGCTCTACCTCATCGAGTGTTCGGCACATGGGCCAAATTTCTTTTATTACTCACTTGGCATAAATTATTTATTATGCTATGATTTTTTTTCTATTTAACTATTATTACTATTATCTCTGTCTTGCACTATTTTCTGTGCACAGATAAATGATCCGGGTTTGGTAGCGCTGTCACCTCGGCGTACCGACGTACCACGTCATCTCGGCTGGACCGGGGGCTTCGTCATCACTTCATTGACCCACGCCGGGGACTTCGGCGTCATACTGTCGGCCTGCTCCGTCGCCTCGGTCGGACTGGGGTTCCACCTCGCCACAGCGTCCATGATGTATCGCCACTTCGGAGTGCCGAGCTCCCCGCTCGGCCACCTCAGGACCAGCCCGGGGGCTGGAACCTTGTCCCGCACCAAGCTTGGACCGCGTCATCAATGCCGAACACATTAACTAGCTAAGTCGCTTCATGCTCAAAGTTTTAAATTTTTTATTTGTGTCCGATTCGACCGTACTCACATACGTTGTTTGTTAAAAGAAACTCTCTTTGCCCATGTTAACTGGGGGCTCTTAATTTATATGAGCCGTTTTATAGTAAATGTGTTTTCTTTTTGGTCGTTGCAAAGTCTTTTTCTACCACTCCTTTTTCGATTCGAGTGTATGGTCAATAGCCGGATAGCCTGGCTTCTCTCTAAAGCCGCTCGAGTTTAGTTCGCTGAACTGACCTCACAGAAGCACTCCGCCTTTGGGATAAGGAGGTTGAAGCCGAAGCTGACCTACTTGCAGTTTAGAGATCGGATGTGTCATGTTAAGGCACGACAGAAGCACAAAAAAGCTTTAAGACCAATTTTCGGATTGGCACCAAATGACTTGATTTAGTTGAGACGTCAAGCTTTTACATAAGTTTTTTGGCTTTTCGAGCCTATGGCATTTTTAACCTATTTGTGTGTTTCCAGCATAAGTCTCGCAGTGCAACGCCGGACACCTTTAGAGATTCGGCAATATCAACAGGGGGCTGCAACTAGAGCCGAAGCCATCAAGAGCCAAGGTAATTCATGGAGTCCTCGGTAAAAAAAACATTCTTGGATATTGCTATATATGCATCGGTTTCAAACTGTGTCTTCAGCCAATAGTTGGGTTGCCTGGCTCCTGTGCTCTCCTCCTATGTTCCGCTTTGTTCGGCTAGGTGTGCAAAGGGAGAACCACTGCGATTGTGCTTCCAGCTCGCATGGTTAAGCGCCTCAGTGGAGAAAGCTGAAAACCGACTGTCACAATAAGCGTAAACTGGTCAGTGATCCGATGATTGTGTTAAACTATAAGATCGATGGAGGTCACCCAATGTTAAATGATGGGCCGTTTATAACATTTGCCAAAATGTTAACGTCTTAAACTCGGCTGTCGCCAAACACTAACCGGGGGCTAGTAACAAGCCTCCCAACTTTAAGCTCCTATGACTAAGTGAAAGTTATAAAGCCTAGATATCTGATTGCCTCGTTTCCGCTAACACAACCACCTCCGGGCACCGAGACGTCGCCTAAGGGTTGTCTTGTTACAATGGAAACACCCTGCGTAGCATCTACAAAGGGGTAGAAGCCGACGATGGGACACTTTCCAATATAAACGGTCGCAACACAGTCAAAATAAACATATATCATCAGCGTTTGTATTCAATATACAAGCACTGCCTTCTGTAATTATCGTGATAAAGCCATAAATATGCATCAATTTGACTTAAGATTTTGACCAAGCTGGGTTGCCTGGCTCCTGTGCTTACCCCTACGTTCCCGATTGTTCGGCTAGGCGGTAAAGGGAGCACCTCTGTGATTGTTACTACCGGGTCATCCGTGTTAGTACCTCAGACTGGGTGAAGCCGAAAGCTAGCCATCTTAAAGGATAGAATTGGTCGGCAATGACGGAAGTGAAAATTTTGGTTCATTAGACCATAGAGTTTGGGAACTTTCCCCAAACTAAATCCTCAATATTATTCTCCCACATTGACCGAAGGTGAGGTTTCATGATCATGGTCAGCATGACAACCCAAAGAAAGGAACCGATAGCGGGACTATTTTCTTTGGAAGATGTTTCTTACGTTAATAGTAATATAACATATCTCTCTGTGTACCTTTGTTTATAAAACCATATGGCCGAATTGCCTTGTCTGCCATAAATCTTTGCCCTTATAAAGGGTTTATAAAGTAGGACAAACACTCCTCGGCTACTGGCCCAGGAGGTTGAAGCCGATGGTCGGTTAACAAAGTTTTGAACAATGCGAATCCGAGCATTAATGATGTAGAGTACTTGGATACATAGAATCATTACACATAATTTGTGATTTTACTCTGGATATCGATCCTTAATTCGGCCACCCGTGCCTGCATTAAGGCTCGGGGGCTATTGGGCTTCTGGCTTACCAGTTACTAATATTAAAGGGGCTCATCGATCCCCCGATCTGGTGTTGCCACCCGACCAGTGTCTCGGGTGCTCAGTGTTCGGCTTGACCGAACTATGGGCAAACACGTCTTCGGACAACAATAGGTACCAACTGGGACTTATCCGGCATCAAGCTAATATATTACAGCGACTTCTCAAAACCCTCTCTCAAGGGCCCGTCCGCCGATCACTATCCCCTCTAATATGCTTCTCAAATTTTAGGCCGACGCACACACACCTTGAGGGCTACTGGCTTTATACTCATCAGTAAATAAATTGCATCAATCGGAAATAAAGTCTACAAACAGTCAGCCCGAGCCCGAGGTGGTGCATCACCTCAGAAGCAGTCCGGCATAAACTCGGCTGCAAGCGGCTGGCTCCATAGAGAACTTTTCAGCATTAAGCTCATATAACCTCCTTCAATCTTTTCAAGCCAAGGTGATCTATGACACCTCGGATATAGTCCGGCGTTGGAGCTTGGATACAGTCCGGCATTGGAGCTCGGATACAGTCCGGCATTGGAGCTCGGCTGCAAAAGATATCTCGAATGTAGTCCGGCATGGAGCTCGGATGCAAGAGGATACCGCCGCACGGGAACAACTTCGAATCCAAGGTGTGGCGTAAAAAATAACAAGGCATTGATAAAGGCCGAGAACTTAAAGGGGCTCCTCGAATACCCGACATGTAAAATCTTCGGATTCACTTCGGCGATCCTCAAGATCGAAGATGCGAAGATTTGTTGAACCAGTTTTCAAGACTGACGACCAAAGATGAAGAATAGTTCAGAAGAATCGAGAAGCGTCCCCAACTCGAAGACCGGTTCAGGAGGCTACTGACGGTGTCCTGGACTAGGGGGTACTCACCACATCGTCTCCCGACCAGCTGAATCAGGCCAAGGACCCCCATGGCGATTCATTATTGGGTCACTTTAGGCAGCCCATGTCGCATACAAGGAAGACTCCACAAGACTTGGTGCAAAAGCCAAGGACTCTCCTAAACCCTAGGCCTCTGGTGCATTATATAAACCGAGGCCAGGCTAGTCAATAGAGGAAGTCATATTCATTAGAACAATCTCGTGGTAGATACATGTACCCTGTACTACACCCATTTCAATACAGTCAAAAGGAGGATGTAGGGTATTATCTCTTCGAGAAAGCCCGAACCTGGGTAAAATCCTGTGTCCGTGTTACAATCGTTTCAAGACGCCTAGCTTAGGACCCATACTACGAGATATGCCGAAATTGACACCGAGACCAGGGTAACCATAGCGGCTTCATTGCATCATACCCGAAACTGAGATGTTTGGGATGGTGCGAGGTGCTACTAGACCAGTAGATGCAACTAATGATTATCTGTCCAGACGGCTCTCACATCATCCTATGCTAGCTCCTCGACTTGGACAACAACAATTGTTGATCAAGTCTACTCAGCCATCACCATGCAATTGTTAGTAAAACAAGCATACTTTTCAAGAATATTGTTCCAAGTACATGAGAATAATGTCACGGGTTTAAGAAAATAATAATTATCCATGTAAATTTTGAAAATATAAGACGCGTCTTTGGATAATACTAGCACACATGCCCGTGCATTGCAACGGGAGAGGAAACATATATTTTGCAATGGATCAGCTCTCAAACACATACAACAATACACGCTGAGTGTGCAACTAGACAACTGGCATGTTGAGGCTCATTGTTTTGAACTCGTAAGGATAAGCCTAAGAAAATGAGACGGAAATATCATGTCAGAACGACATTTTGATGACCGCATCAAACATTGATAGAAACGCATGTGCTTCACTAAGGAGTGAATGCCAATTTTCATGAAGCGGCCTTGGCCATATCATGGAGACACACATCATAGCTCGGGGCTTGACTGATTCTGGACTGGGCAAACAACCTGGTGTCGGTACAGGTCACAACCATTGCCTTCACTTTCTTTGGATCTTTTGTGACCTTGTGGCGGGTGAGTATGGAGGCTGGAGGCAGCATAGATAATCTTATAATCATGCATGATAAAGTCATTGCTAAGCTCATCGTGTTGAGTAGAAGATTAGGTTATACCACTTACACTTGATGTCCACCTCAACTGTCGCCGTTGAGGTGCGCCAGAGTGAAGTAGGGCTTTTCCCCTGCTAGTGTCCACCTTTGACTATGCAACTTTTATGGTGCCCAAGGAAGAATGCTTGGTCAATGTTGTCAAGATCTTGCTTTCATAGGAGCTCCCATGGAAGTATGCTTCTCGATAGCTCACATGTGCATCTCTCATACCACATGCGGTAGAACCTGGCGCTACCTCGTTTCTCGTTTGCCTTGCATGCGAGCTTGCAACACCCGTCCCTACTACGTGTTGCATTTGCCATTATGTACAGTACATCCTCTCATGGCAGACTTCACGAAGCTCACTCCCATACAATAACAGCTGTTACACGAGCCTCCGACACAGAGTCCACGCACGCGTCGGTCTCACACAAACTCCATAGCACAACACACAATGCCCTCACGGACAAGCCAGTGACAAGAGAAAGGAGGACACATGCATGGGCACATGGCGAAGAGCAGCCGACCGGCACAGAAGAGTGACATCACAAAACTCACATGGAAAGGATGACCCCGGAGGAGGTACATACGGCGGGTGTAGGAGTCCAGCCAGCCAGCCATGATGGCATCACACGGGAGGTTCTGCACCAGTGAGGTGACCGCCTGCTGTACGGGTTCGGGACGATGGTGCGGATGGGGTCCAGCATGCATTGCTGGTGTCATCAGCTATGTAGAGCTCTACCAGTATTCAGAAAGGCAAGGCCCAACACTAAGGACACAAAGGGCGGCGGCGTGGACGTCGGACACGGCAGCGGCCCATGGAAGGTCCTGCACCAGCGAGGTGGTCGATTGCCGTGCGGAGCGGGACGATGGCACTGATGGGGTTCAACATCATTGTCGTCAACGGCTATTTGGCAATGTATCACTATCAGAAGGCAAGCCCCGACACTATAGCGACGGAGGTTGCCAATGTCGTTGTCGGGCACCGCGACCCTGCCGTCGGCCTCCTGGCTATCTAACCGAAAGATTTCTTCAAGGGCCTTGTTGCCAAATGCCGTTTTGGAACCACACGCGTCCTTGACATGATTGGGTGATCCAATCTATTTGACTCAGACTTTCGTATGGACGCATGTAATTCTGAATTTGCTTGCAGGGACCTCACACAACCCCAGCTTCCCACCTTCCGACGGCACATGCACACCTTCTTCGCCGGGAAGGTTAGGCCGGTCCCCCTCCAGCACTGGGCTCACGTGCAGGACAACAACATGAGGGTGTACGCCTCTGAATCTTCTCGTCGGAGAACCATGCACCGATGTCGACGGAGGAGCCATCCTGACTGGGGCGATGAGTCCATCATGATACTGCATTCACCCATCCTGCTACTGCATAGTGTGCCTGCCTGTACGCTCCCATGCCAGCGCCTAGCTCATGCCTGCCTTCAAGGAATTTTGCAATGGTATCACACAAGTAAGCAAAACAAAACATCATCCTGATTGTGTTAATTGATCTCTGGCATGCCATGGTCGTCGGCTATGATGATTTGGTGCAAAGTTAAGCAGGCGAATATGGATATCATGGTGCATGAGGAGAGCTCCTGAGACGGTGATGCTAGCGGTCGGCCAAGCTCTGTGCCTCATGCTCGTCGTCGGGCTCCGCGATTTTGTTCTCATGTGCCTATCTATGTCATGTCATTGAGGCAGTACACCATCGTGTTGAGGGTGCCGAGTGATCACCGTCCAGCGACATGGCACGACGTGCACGGGGCGATGGAGGCCAATTCCACCCGGATCGAGACTATAGGCCTACATGCTTGGAAGACGTAGAGGATGAGCCTTGGTTGCGGTTGCGGGCTGTATTTACTCGAGGAGGGCTGGTCGTGGTTGGGTGTATTTGTGTCCGACAAGTTGTGACACCGTATTGTATTGGGACTTGCTAAGGCTAGTGGCTTTGCGTGCACGTATTAGCCTTGGACTGTGCTAACCACCAGTCGACTGGTGGTTAGCAACAGATCCGGACGAGTTGCATGCATCCAGTCGATCGATCCTCCCGTTCGTCTGCGTCGTTCTAGTTTGCATGCATGCATCTTCATCTTATTTTTTTCTGTGCGTGTCCACTCCACTAGCAGTTAATTAGAGTTCCTAATCATATACATGCAGAAAAAACGAAAATGATGATGTCATCAAAGATTCTTCCCAATGCGAAAATTCAAAATGTTTTGTAGCACAAATCGTCGCTCCGATTAAAAAACTGTTTTCACGTAAAAGATTCGTAGCTACGAGATCTTCGAAACTAGATCCAATGTTGATATGTTTCGACGACTTTTTTTTGGGTCAGAAGTTACCACGTGTTCTACACAATTTATTATATCTGTGGTGCCTAAGTTATCATGTTGTTTACGCAGAAATTACCGGGGCATGAAAAAGTTTCTCCAACCTTCTATTCACAAGCATATGCATGCATGCATTAGAAGAAAATTTTCATGTCATCCTAGTTCTCCTTGTTCAAAACTTCAAAATGTTTTATAGCTCAAATCGTCGGTTCAATCAAAAAGTCGATTTCACATAAAGTATCTATCACGACGAGACCTTCAAAACTAGATCTCATGTTGATATGTTTTGACAGACATTTTTCATGCAAAAAGTTATCAGGCCCGGGCTAAGTAAGTTATCATATCTGATGTGTGTCTATTATCATGCTATTTACACATGAGTAACCGTGGTACATTTTCAACAGCTATTTTTTTGGACAACGCGGTGTTTGTGCGTGAGTTACCATGCCCGTGGTCCGTATATTACCATGTTATTTACGCATAAGTTATCAAGGTTATATTTTCAAACAATTGCCTCCCCCCGCCATCAAAGTTATCACGGGTGTTTGCACATGATTTATCAAGTTTACGGTGCGTATATTATCATGGTATTTATATGGAAGTTATCAGGAGGGGTTATGTTTTCAAACAACTTCATCCCCTCCCAACACCCCGGATCGTAAGTTACTGTAGTATTTATGCGTAAGTTATCACGTATACGGTGCTTAGTATACCATGCTATTTGACGGAAGTTGTCGGTGATGTTTTTAAACACCTCCTCCCCCGGGTCAAAGTTATCACGGTATTTGCGCATGAGTTATCAGGTTTATGTTGTGTAAATTATCATGCTAATTACGTAGAAGCTATCGGGTGATGTCTTCAACTTTTTCTCCCTGTCAAAGTTATCACGATGTTTGCGCATGAGTTATCATGTCTGTGGTATGTAAAATATCATGCTATTTACGCATAAGCTACCGGGGTGTATTATACCATATGTAGCCTGATACCTACAAAAATTAACCATGTTGATAAATATAGTACATCTAGCCCGATAACTGCATATTAAGCATGTTGATAACTATAGTAGATATTGCCCGATAACTATAGTAGATCTTGCCCGATAAACTACAGAATAACCATGTTGATAACTATAGTATATCTAACCCGATAACTACAAAATAACCATGTTGGTAACTATAGCGCATAGTAACTATGTTGTGAGATGGTGGATCTTGCCACTCTTCAAAATTGATGCAGAAGAGGATGGGCGTTGGACATTCCTAATCTACTCAACTCCTCCCAAATCAAGTACACGCTGAAGCATGTTTTCAGAATTGATTGAACATTGTTTTTCTTGATCTAAGATTATTTCTTACGAATCCTCATCATCGCCTGCTTACGAAAATATAAAAAAATGAATGTTCAATAAAAATTTCTCCCGAATGAAAGTAACCTCAGTGCTTGCATGTAATTTGTGACTACGTCAAGTAAATTACCATGTGATTTACATCAAAATTAGCGCAGGTATGTTTCAACAATTTGTTTGGATCAACATTTGTGTAGGTACAAAGTCTCGATAAGGTGGATCCTTCGCTCTGTTTATTAGCAACCAGGATCAACTCTGAATGGCAAAGGAAATTTGTTGTCTGTGTAGCGTACAAATTAGAAAACTAGTTCAAAAATGCGTCAAAGGTTGTGCTAGCGTAGTGGCTAGTGCCTCTTTGTATCATGAACTGGTCCAGAGTTCGAATCCTGTTCACAATGTAATTTTTTGGCTTAAAAAAAGTGCAACAATGAGAGAGAAAATGGGTAACGCCCAAAAATCATGGCAACCTCCCATTAAAAGCCCCTGCTAAAATCGCGGCGACCGGCGACCTCCCACAAAACGTGAAACGACAACCTTCCAGTAAAACGTGGTCAACGCCTAGCTGTCCCTCCGCGCAAATCGCTACCTAAAATAATAGCCAGGAGATCACGATCCAACGGCTCCGACACCGTCCGGATCTGTTGCAAAAATTCGAACGGCAGGAATATAGCTTTCTCCATTAGCCTTTTGGTACAGCGCTATGGCACAATGTGAATACGAACGAAATTATGGTAGTAAGAAACACACATGAATAGTACCACCTCAGATGTACAAAACAATATAGGTGAAAAAAAACTGAATGCGTGAATTTACAGGAAGAAGCATATTGTGACGGTGAACCCACGGAGTCAATCCGTGCTTTATTATTAGGGAAAGAATTGCTCAAGGTAGCAGAATAAAACTTGCAATCACCATAACTCAGTCTCGATGTGCAACTTTTAGATGGAGTTAATAGTTTGTTACGTATTGGAGTAGCAATTTTCACTTACATAGTACAAAGTAAGTGGAATGTGAAATCAACTATTAAATCTACTTTGTGTGCAACTACTAAAGATGGAAAGTGAGAGATATTGCTACCTTGGGTCCATACAAGGCTTATTAGTCGGCTTGAACCCCTTCTTTTTCTTGCTAATTTGGACAAAACTCTCCAAGCTCTTCAAACGCCCATAAATCCTCCTCTCTCATCCAAGGACTGCAAGGAATCCTCGGTTGTTATACCCTAATCTCCCTATGTAATTCTTGGGTTCTCTATGCTAGGGGTGCGTCCTGTTGGTGCTGCTGCATGGATCACGAGGGGGGGGGGTTGATCCAGAGTTCCTGTGGTGGAGGGTGGAATTGCTCTAGCGAGATAAGGGCAGATGTGTCTTGCATTACTGTTGGGATGTCGCGGGCGTGTCTCACATCGCAGCCATGGTGAGGTTGTTTACACACAATTGGCAGTCCTGCCTAAGACTTGGGGGCTACATATGGGCGAGTGAGATTTTTTACCCCATTGCAAGGCACGGGCATCTGTGCTAGTATAATACAAATCGTCATCAAACGTTAAGCGTGCGGACCCTACGGGTTTGAGAACTATGTACACATGACCGAGTGATACGTCTCCAACGTATCTATATTTTTTGATTGTTCCATGCTATTATATTATCTGTTTTGAACGTTCAATAGGCATTTATATGCTACCTTATTTTTTGGGGACTAACCTATTAACCGAGGGCCTAGTGCCATTTTCTGTTTTTGCCCATTTTAGAGTTTCTCAGAAAAGGAATACCAAACGGAGTCCAAACGGAATGAAACCTTCACGGTGATCTTTCTTGGACCGAAAGGAAACCAGAAGACTTGGAGATGAAGTCGGAGACGCTACGAGGCTGCCACGAGGTAGGAGGTGTGCCCAGGGGATAGGGCGCACCCCCACCCTCGTGGGCCCCTCGTAGCTCCCCTTACCTAGTTCCTTCGCCTATATATACTCTTATACCCTGAAAACATCCAGGGGAACCACTAAACCAGTTATCCACCACTGCAACCTTCTGTACCCATGAGATCCCATCTAGGGACCATTTCCGACGTCCCGCCGGAGGGGGATTCGATCACGGAGGGCTTCTACATCAACACCATTACCTCTCCGATGAAGCGTGAGTAGTGTACCACAGACCTTCAGGTCCATAGTTATTAGCTAGATGACTTCTTCTCTCTCTTTGATTCTCAATACCATGTTCTCCTCGATGTTCTTGGTGAACTATTCGATGTAATATTCTTTTGCGGTGTGTTTGCCGAGATCCGATGAATTGTGGATTTATGATCAGATTATCTATGAATATTATTTGGTTCTTCTCTGAATTCTTATATGCATGATTTGATATCTTTGCAAGTCTCTTCGAGTTATCGTTTAGTTTGGCCTACTAGATTGATCTTTCTTGCAATGAGAGATGTGCTTAGTTTTGGGTTCAATCTTGCGTTGTCCTTTCCCAGTGACAGTAGGGGCAGCAAGGCACATATTGTATTGTTGCCATCGAGGATAACAAGATGGGGTTTCATCATATTGCTTGAGTTAATTCCTCTACATCATGTCATCTTTCTTAATGCGTTACTCCGTTCTTTATGAACTTAATACTCTAGATGCTTGCTAGATAGCAGTCGATGTGTGGAGTAATAGTAGTAAATTAAGCAGGAGTCGGTCTACTTGACACGAACGTGATGCCTATGTTCATGATCATTGCCTTGGATATCATCATAACTGTGCACTTTTCTATCAATTGCTCGGCAGTAATTCATTCACCCACTGTAATATTTGCTATCTTGAGAGAAGCCACTAGTGAAACCTATGGCCCCCGGGTCACTTTTCCTTATTATTAAATTTTGTTTACATCTTACTAGTTTCTGATCTACTATTTTGCAATCTCTACTTTCCGATCTATAAACAAAAAATACCAAAAATATTTACTTTACCGTTTATCTATCTTTATCAGATCTCACTTTTACAAGTGACCGTGAAGGGATTGACAACCCCTTTATCGCGTTGGGTGCAGGATGTTGATTGTTTGTGCAGGTATTCGGTGACTTGTGTGTTGTATCCTACTGGATTGATACCTTGGTTCTCAAAACTGAGGGAAATACTTACACTAGTTATTGGACCCGATGCACTAGGTATTACACCTAGATCAGATATGAACTCCTTCATCCAGACTCCTTCATTTGCTTGTTCCAAAGCAGCTATGTATTCCGCTTCACACGTAGATTCCGTCAAGACGCTCTGCTTGGAGCTGCACCAACCGACAGCTCCACCATTCAACAAAAATATGTATGCGGTTTGTGACTTAGAGTCATCCGGATCAGTGCCAAAGCTAGCATTGATGTAACCATTTATGACGAGCTCTTTATCACCTCCATAAATGAGGCTTCCCGTTGATGCGGTCGTGGGGATGCACCTTCCTGACGAGCGGGAGATCTCGTTGGCGCCGAGGGCCGGTGAGTTCGTGGTCTTCCGGAGTAATTTCCTTAGGGGGTTCGGTTTGCCTGCCAACCCCTTCCTTTGCTCCTTCCTTGTCGTGGAATTATCACGTTAGATGTCCTAGCGTATGGACTTAGATGTGGAGCCATCGCAACGTAGTTAGCTTGAAGGGGTTAAACGGGACAAGGGACATGAGAGTTTATACTGGTTCGGCCCCTCGTGGTGGAGGTAACGGCCTAATCCAATGTAGGGTGGTTATTGCTTGGGCTTTGATTACCAGGGAGCGAATACAGTTGACCTAGTTTTTGACCTCTTTCTTTCCTGCCCTAACTCACCGTCGGGTCGTCCCTTTATATAGGGATAATTGTATTTATACCCTTAGTTGTGTCCCCCTCAACCGAATTGCCCCTAGTTTTTGAAAACACGTGGTCTTGCCCGACCCACTTTGTCATCTTGTGCTTTTGCCCTTTGACCGTTTGACCGTAACTTTGAAAATTTCATAACTAATTCATACTAAATCAGAAAAATGCAAATAAGATACCAAAATGTTTGGAAAAATATCACATGTATGTCAATGTCACTTGCATTCATGACAAAAGTGTTGGTAAGTGTCCATCCAAGTTTTAGCTCTTATCATACCACCATGAATAGGAAAGTCTAAAAAACTTCAAAAAATTGAAGAAAATTTTGGTGCCAAAGAATTGTAAATGTTTTAAGTGCTTGCCAAGTTTCACGAGGGAATGACATTCATGGAAGTCGTGGCAAAAAAATAGTCTATTTTTGAGGGTTGACTATTTTTTTGCCACGACTTCCATGAATGTCATTCCCTGATGAAACTTGGCAAGCACTTAAAACATTTACAATTCTTTCGCACCAATTTTTTCTTCAATTTTTTGAAGTTTTTTAGACTATCCTGTTCATGATGGTATGATAAGAGCTAAAACTCGGATGGGCACTTACCAACAGTTTTGTCATGAATGCAAGTGACATTGACATAGAGGTGATGTTTTTCCAAAATTTTGGTATCTTATTTGCATTTTTCTGATTTAGTATGAATTAGTTATGAAGTTTTCAAAGTTACGGTCAAACGATCAAAGGGCAAAATCACAAGATGACAAAGTGGGTCAGGCAAGACCACATGTTTTCAAAAGCTAGGAGCAATTCGGTTGAGGGGACACAACTAAGGGTATAAATACAATTATCCCCTTTATATACATAGGTTAACACCCGGCGTCTTACAGAGTCCCGTTCGGCTCATAGACAACGTGTCTGGCTCGGTGACTAACTACGATTGCCTTACAATACAAGTTTATCCTCATGGCGGTTCATCCTTCTCGGCCCTAAGTCTCCTCTAGGTCTTGGGCCGTCAGTGGGCTTCTTATGACCCTCCCCCTTCATGGGTTATCGCTAGCAGTATGACCCGACCCCTCCTGGTCGGTTCATACCCGGTAGCTATATCCCCAACATTAGGCCCTAGGTTGATTTGAACTTGTTCATATCAATCTTCAACAACTGATTTGTAAAACCTGCACCACCTGTTGTAACCCGCCGTGACGTCAGCTCTTGGAATCCTCTTAAACCGCCATGACGTCATTTCGCCTTAACTGCGCACTGGGCTCAGAGCATCTTAACTAATCCTTATCTTAATAAAATATCCTGAAAATCGAGGCGTCCCTATAGCCATGTGATGATTTTGGCCTCCTCGATTCCTGTGCATGCCTTGTACTCGCCCCCCTTATAAATAGGGACGAGGGTCTCTCTCTGTTTCCTTCTTCGTCTTCCTCTTGCTCTCAGCCGCACGGGCGCTCGGACTCTGCCGTCGCGACCTCCAGCCGTTGCACCAACTCAGGCGCCACATCAACATGACAAGACTAGAGAGCTCCAGCGCGCCACCGCCGATCTTCATCACCTGTAAGCACGCCTCCCTCTTTCATCTCAGATCTACCTTTAGGGTTTGCGCTGTTCGTCAGTGTTCTTACTGTTCCTCCTTATCCTCTTCAGCTCTTACAGTTTCCAATCTGAATAGGTCGTAGACCTCATGTGGAAGTAGTTTGTCACCATTTTTGCCATTAAAGTAGCATCTCTTTGTAAAAAAACTATATCAACGTACCCAGGTTTTTTCACTCCCGTCTCCTTAGGTTTTATTTTCACTCCTTTTCTTGAACTTTCATAGATCCAAATTCATAGCGCTAGCTTGCGAAATCTGTGTGTCTTCCCCTTAGCAAAAATTTCCAATTGATAGATTTAAATCCCCAAAACTGCCATGGCGGCTTATGACATAAACCATGACCCACCATATTACATTAGGCCCTGGGTAAGCCATCCATTATCCACTTAAATCCATAAACCGGCCATCTTTCGGCTTTAATCAAGTTGGCTTTGTCTGAACTGACGCTCCATAGTTTTATCCTTGCATTGCGGTTGTAACAACAACATGTAACTCGCCATATATCCACCGGTTTAATAACATCTTAATTTTCTCTATTGCAGGCCTTGCACCCGATGATGACCAAGACGATTACCTCATGTGATTGGGTCCCATCTATTGTTACCGAAGCTATGCTCGAAGATTATGTGAAGATTGGTTTTTTACCGGCCAAGGACGTCATTCATTGGCGTGCTCCTAATCTGGATGAAGGCAAACCTCAGCCGCAAGCTGGCGAAGTTATCGTTTTCACTGATCACATGAACCGGGGCTTTTTGCCACCCAGGTCAAAATTGTTTTGTGATGTTCTGCACTTCATGCAACTTCACCCTCAAGATATCGGGCCCAACTCCATTTCCAATATTTGCAACTTCCAGGTCTTCTGTGAAGTATACCTTCAAGAAGAAACCAGTGTTAACCTCTTTAGAGAGTATTTCTATCTGAACCACCAGAATGAGTTTACTGACGGCCCCAGCCAAGAACTCAGAGGGATTTCAATTCAGCATCGCAAAGACAACATTTTTCCTTATGCTTCGCTTCCAAGAAATCCCAAAGATTGGAATCAAACCTGGTTTTACTGCAAGGATACTTCTGCTGCTGATGAAAATCCTTTGCCCGGCTTTCGTGACCAACGGCTCAACCTGAAGCATCCTCTTCCTGGCCGTCTTACCACTGCTGAACGGGCCAAGCTTATGCCTACCTTTTCCAATGTTAGGGCATTGCTGGGCAACGGATTAACCAGAATTGATCTGGTTCGGTGTTGGGTAGCTTGGAGGATCATAGCCTTAAGCCGCCGGCCTGGTTTAA
The DNA here is from genome assembly GCF_018294505.1 of Triticum aestivum. NCBI lineage: Eukaryota > Viridiplantae > Streptophyta > Magnoliopsida > Poales > Poaceae > Triticum > Triticum aestivum. Next base: position 166,680,067 of record NC_057801.1, on the reverse strand, counting down.
TGTGTTCATACACCGGTGATACCAAAGACCCGCTTCATTACAATTCAAAGCGTTCGACTGATAAGGCTATCAATGATATGACCAAGACTCTTTTCGATGAGACATTGGAAAGCTACAGCAGAGTGGGTCTGAATCCCTTCTGCGTCCTTAACCCGGCACCAGAGGTATGCTTCTCCGGTTTACATACTTGTCACCTTAGTGCTCATAGAACCTGGAAATTCTGATTTCTATCGTAAATTTTCTCAGCCTGGGTCCGCTTTCTGGGATAAGAGATATGACGAGAAAGCCGCCAAGAAGGCCAGAGCCAAGACTAAAGCAATGAAGAAAAGCAAGAAGACATCCACCGCTGCTGACACGTTTAACATGGATGAATCTGAAGAGTCAGAGGTAGATCTTGATTCCCTTGGCTCCTTTTTCATCCACCTTATTGACACTGATTACTATCAGGACAACGCGGAGAGCAGCCAGGCGGTTGATGACGAGGTAACCATTATTTCCTTCGACTCAGAGCCTTTGCAAAGACAGAAAATATGACGCGTGATCCGGAAAGTAAGGTTTTCTAACCCTTTAGCTCACATGGATCCCAACTTTATTTTGAAGCAACAACATCATGAGAACCGGCGCAGAACCCGAAACAGTGGAGGCGGAGAACTTTCCTCCGGCTTACCCAACACGTCAGCTCCATGCAAATGCCGGAATGAGGTATTTTTTTTAACTCTGACACTTGTTTACTTTAACCTAGATATTATTCATCCATAACTTCATGCCTCCGGCTTAACTTTTCAAGGGACCTCTCACTCTTCATCTGGAGACTCATCTCAGACTCAGCTTCCTCCTTTCAAGACTACCCCTGGGTATAAACTTAAACCCGTGTCTCTTTTAACATCTTTAGGCTCGTACTGACTTTCTGAATCTTCATGTAGTGGGAAGGCAAAGCCTAGTAAGAAGGCCAGAACCACCAAGCCCTCCAAAGATACCAAACCTTGTGAGCCGGAAAAACAAGCACCAATTTCAGAGACCTTTGTGCAACAGCCGGATAACCCTGCTGATGACCCGCCACCAGAAAATCATGGCACCTCTGCTGATCCTGTGGCTGCTGAGTCGGAGACTACTGAACCGCCAAGCCCAACTAAACCTCTCAAGCCAAATACTGAGGAAGTTGTGATCACTGGCGCTGGTTTTCAAGAACCGGGAAACCCTGTAGCCCTGGCTAAGCATTCTGCCAAGGAAGAGCTGGTTGAGAGGCGCAAGGTCAAATTTGACATGGCCAATTACTCACATCTGAGTTCTATTGAAACCTTCTTTGGCTATCTGTATCAAGTACAAAGCAGCTGTGATCTGGAAATTGACATGGTCAAGCACATGCATCAGAAACATGAGGTATTAATTCTTGCTCTCATATGAGATACATTCCTTTAGCCCCCAAGTCTACTGAATATGATAGGATAGAATATAATGTAGACTTGTTAGATATCTTTTTGTGTTGTGAGTCAAATCCTGTATCCCCCAAGGGCCGGCTTAAAATATTAAGTTAAGCCGGTTCTTCACTTCATATAAAGCAATTTGATATGTAGCCCCCAAGGGCCGGCTTAAACTATTAAGTTAAGCTGGGACTTATCAATTGATAAGAAATCTCTGTTAATCATCCTTGCCGACCGGATAAACTGGGAAACTGGGGTCACTGCTTTATAAAATGAACTTTGCATCCATTAGCCCCCAAGTGCCAAGTGTTATTGCTTGCAAAGGACTTGGGACTTATAAATATATATAACTCTATAAAGAAACTTTCTGCACCCATTAGCCCCCAAGTGCCAAGTGCTATTGCGTGGAAAGGGCTTGGGACTTATAAATATATGTTGCGTCATAACTCTTCATATTTGCTGTGACTTGTGTCAGGAGGCATCCAATCAATTTCAATCCCGACTGACTGACTTGAAATCCTGGCTTGAAGCACAAGAAGCTGAGACCCAGAAGGCTGACTCCAAGTTCAAATTTAGCTTGGATGAAAATGAGAAGCTCAAAACTGATTTTAACACTAAGAAAGCCGCCTGGGCTGAAGAAAAGGCCGCCTAAATTAAAAGGGTTGAGCAAGCTGAAGCCTCATTGGAAGAGGTCACTACCAATTTCACTGGCTTACAGCATCACATCAATCAAATGACCTTTGCCATCTTTGGTAAGATTAATTTATATCTGAAGGAATTTGTTTTTTTGTTTTAAACCGCCTAGTAACTCAATCATAATCTCCCATGCAGGCCCCAGAAGCAGCAACCTTGGGAAAGAAACACTGATAAAGCTCAAGGCGGTTTATACCTTGGTAGAGCAACTGTATACCGGAGCTCAACGCACAATCGCCGCCATTTCCCCAAGCAATCAAACACCGCCTCTTCTCAGTAACATGTTAAGCAGCCTCTCCATTTTACCAGCAGGGATTGAAGAAAACAAGCGGTCCGCTGCTAGAGTCGGTGCCCTTACGGCTTTAAGCTGGGTCAAGGCGTGGCAGTCGAAATTAGACCCGGCTGAGCTAGCCACTGGCTGCCACAGTTTCAAAGAGGACGAGTCTCCTTTTGACAAGAAAGACTTTGCTGCCTGTGTAAAAGCGGTGCGTCCTCTGGCGAGTCTACTTGCTGAAGAAATTGATCTGTCCAAATATTTGGCGACTTATACCGCAGAAAATCAAAAGATGCCCACGATGGCTTATAAAGTTGCAGATCTTATCCCTCCAATCCGTAAGCATACTTTCGCCCCGGATATTGATCCGTCTGAGCTTTTTGATGACGATGCTGAATTTCAAGCCTTGACTGGTATCGATTGGTCATCGCATGACTTCCAGACGGTGGAGGAAGAAGAAGAACCACTGCAGGATGACCCGAAAGCTTCAAACCGCCAAGGCTAGGAGAACTGATCCGCTGGGCGGCTCTTGATTTGCACCACCAGGAAATAATTTATCCACTTGGTCTTGCTGAGCCATGTAATAGGCTAGTTAAATACTGATCTGCCGTGCCATCGTGCACGTTTTGTTTGCATAACACTACTGATCCATCATTGGGAAATCTGTCCCTTATGCTTAATGGTATGATCAATTATGCATATCTGGCTTGTGGTTTTTCTTGTATAAACAGACAACACATGCCCTGGCGGTTTACCCCAGGGCGGGTCATGATGCCCCATACATAAAAAACCATTGAGGACTAATCAACCCATAATCAGGGCTGGTTTTGAAAAACCCTGATATAACAAATAAACATCATACCTGTGATATTTGTACATACCGCCGACTTATCATGAGTCGTGTGGTAAAGGCAATAGCCCATAGATAGAGGCACAATACCATGTTCAATATATGTACACTGCCGGTTTATAACACCACATGCAGCAAGGGGTAATATCCCTAAACTTGAGCGGAAAGCTCTAAGCATATGATCATTGTATCCTGGCGACTTATAGTCCAAAGTCAGGCCGGGTTAATAACACTCCGGATAAAGATATACATGCACCATCAGGAAATGTGGCCCTATTTGGGGTTTTAACCATGTATTGATATGTAACAAGAAGCAAAACTTCAAGAAATGTTCAAACAAAAGACAAACCAAAAAACGAGGCTTTCATAGGCTGCAAAGCCTAAAACCCGAGTGCTTTCATGGGCCGCACAGCCGCTTAGTTAAACCTTTCAGAACCTTGTAAGCCGGGCCTCACATGATCATTATTTTAACTTTGACAAGTTTAATGTCTTTATAAGAATAACTTTCAAGAGTACAGCGGGTCACTCCAGGATTACCAGGGCGGAGTGACAGACTTACAAAGGCAGGCTAACCCGGATTTTTTGGTGAATACACCTAGGCGCCCAAGCCTAAAGTGTCATAGCTATGCTAGTGATCTCCCGAGTTTTACTTCAGGTCTATAAACCGAAAGCCTCCAAGTACCTTTCCATCATGGCATATAGAGACGGATCAAGAGGGTAGTAACGCTATGTTCTCTTTGGTGAATACACCTATGTTTGAATAGGAAGCTCCCAAATGACATATAATGAGCCTCAAGGCAAGATAGCTATGTTTGAAATGCGCAGTGCAGCAAGTCCTCTTTGGTAATCCTTTAATTTGGGCGGGAAGCCCCCAAGTGATTTGTAATAAGGCATGTAAGCTGGATCAAGAGGGTAAGCACAGCTATGCTCATTGAGCAGGAAGCCCCCAAGTGATCATATGAAGTGACAATAAAGACTCGTATTCTTAGAAATGAAACGACAGAGGCCCTGAATTATCAGGGATGCCGGCTTTATTATATTCATGATAATATATACATCGATAACGTATGTACATCACAAGAGCCGGTGGCTCAGGTGTAATAAGGCCGAAGATGAGCAATATTCCACGGTCGGCGGGTCTCCTCCTCCGACGTGTGTTAGTCCTTATGGTCTCGAACATCGATAAGGTAGTATGATCCATTGTTTAGATTCTTGCTGACCATAAAGGGCCCTTCCCAAGGTGTGGATAGCTTGTGCATGTTAGTTTGATCCTGGATGAGCCGGAGCACTAAGTCACCTTCTTGAAAGGTTCTAGTTTTAACCCGGCGGCTATGATAACACCGCAGATCTTGCTGGTAAATCGCGGAACAAGCCGCCGCAAGGTCACGCTCCTCATCTAACAAGTCAATAGCATCCCGACGTGCCTTCTCATTGTCATCTTTAACATAAGCCGCCACACGAGGCGAATCGTGACGTATGTCACTGGGGAGAACCGCCTCAAGTCCATAAACCATGAAGAAAGGCGTGTAACCCGTAGATCTGTTGGGGGTGGTGTTGATACTCCAAAGTACTGATGGCAACTCTTCTACCCAACAACCCGGTGTCCTCTGCAAAGGAACCATAACCCGGGGCTTGATACCTCTCAAGATTTCCTGATTTGCTCGTTCAGCTTGGCCATTAGACTAGGGTTGAGCCGCTGATGACACATCAAGCCGGATATGATCACAGAATTCTTTCATTGCTCCCTTAGACAGATTAGTACCATTATCAGTGATGATACTATGAGGATACCAAAATGAAAGATCACCTTTTTAATGAATTGAACCGCCGTGGCTGCATCATATTTGCTGACCGGCTCAGCCTCAACCCACTTTGTAAACTTGTCAACCGCCACCAAGAGGTGGGTCTTTTTATCCTTGGACCTTTTGAAAGTCCCAACCATATCCAGCCCCCAGACTGCAAACGGCCAAGTAATTGGAATCATCCTCAACTCTTGAGCCGGCACATGAGCACGTCTTGAGAATTTCTGACAATCATCACATTTACTGACCAGATCTTCTGCATCAACATGAGCCGTCAGCCAATAAAACCCATGACGAAAAGCTTTAGCAACAAGTGACTTAGAGCCGACATGATGACCGAAATCTCCTTCATGAATCTCCCTTAGAATTACATGGCCCTCCTCAGGAGAAACGCATCATTGAAACACCCCTGTAACACTGCATCTGTGAAGCTCACCTTTGACAATAGTCATTGACTTAGACCGCCGCGTTATCTTCCCAGCCAAAGTTTCATCCTTAGGTAACTCACCCCGGGTCATGTAAGCCAAATATGGAACCGTCCAATCAGGGATAGCATGAAGAGCCGCCACCAATTGTGCCTTCGGGTCGGGAACTGCCAAGTCTTCCTCCGTATGCAATTTCACTGATGGGTTATGCAAAATATAGAGGAAAATATTAGGGGGGCCGGCTTATGCTGAGATCCTAGACGGCTTAACGCATCAGCTGCTTCATTTTTCCTGCGATCAACATGGTCCACCTGATATCCTCTGAAGTGACCAGCAATAGTATCCACTTCTCGATGATAAGCCGCCATGAGTGGATCCTTTGAATCCCAGGTCCTTGATACTTGCCGAGCCACCAGATCTGAGTCGCCAAAACACCTCACCCGGCTTAAATTCATCTCTTTAGCCATCCGAAGACCATGGAGTGAGGCTTCATATTCAGCTGCATTGTTAGTACAAGGGAACATCAACCTTAAGGCATAACAAAATTTATCACCTCGTGGGGAAGTCAATATAACTCCAGCCCCCGAGCCTTCCAACTGCCTGGATCCATCAAAATGAATAGTCCAATATGTATGATCCGGCTTATCCTCAAGCATCTGTAACCCCGTCCAATCATTGATGAAATCCACAAGTTCTTGAGATTTTATAGCCGTCCGAGGCACATACTTCAAACCATGGGGTCCAAGCTCAATGGCCCACTTGGCTACCCGGCCTGTGGCTTCCCTGTTTTGAATAATATCCGCCAAAGGGGCAGAGCTAACCACAGTGATGGGATGACCAAGGAAATATTGCTTCAATTTACAACTAGCCATGAACACCCCATAAACCAGCTTCTGCCAATGCGGGTATCTCTGCTTAGACTCAATGAGCACCTCACTGACATAATAAACCGGCCTTTGAACCGGGTGCTCCTTGCCTGACTCCTTCCTTTCAACCACAATTGCTACACTGACAGCCTGGTTGTTCGCAGCCACATATAACAGCAAAGGCTCCTTCTCAATGGGAGCTGCAAGAACCGGCGGCTCAGCCAGTTGCTTCTTAAGTGCCTCGAACGCCTCATTAGCAGCATCGCTCCAGACAAAATTGTCTGTCTTCTTCATCATCTGGTACAAAAGGATGGCTTTCTCTCCCAGGCGACTTATAAACCAGCTCAAAGCCGCAATACGACCCGCCATACGCTGGATGTCATTGATACACGCCGGATTAGCCAAAGAGATGATAGCCTTAATATTCTCCGGGTTAGCTTCAATGCCCCTCTCAGATACTTAGAAACCCAATAACTTGCCTGCTGGCACACCGAAGACACACTTGGCCGGGTTTAGCATCATCTTGTAAACACGGAGGTTGTCAAAGGTTTCCTTCAGATCTTCAATCAACGTCTCCTTCTTTCTGGATTTCACAACAATATCATCCACATAAGCATGAACATTATGCCCAATCTGGCCATGAAGGCAATTCTGGACACACTGCTGGTAAGTCGCCTGGGCACTCTTGAGCCCAAAAGGCATAGACACATAACCGAAGGCTCCAAAGGGAGTGATGAAGGCTGTCTTCTCTTGGTCTTTAACTGCCATTTTGATCTGATGATAACCAGAGTAGGCATCCAAAAAACTCAAGCGCTCACAACCCGCCGTAGCATCAATAATCTGATCAATACGAGGGAGAGCAAAGGGATCATCTTGACATGCCTTGTTAAGGTCTGTATAATCCACACACATACGCCAAGTGCCATTCTTCTTAAGTACTAGCACCGAGTTAGCCAACCATTCAGGATGAAAAACTTCCACTATGAACCCTGCTGCCAAGAGCCGGGCCACCTCTTCACCAATTGCTTTACGCCTTTCCTCATTGAACTGGCGAAGAAACTAGTTGACCGGTTTAAACTTGGGATCCACATTAAGAGTGTGCTCAGCGAGTTCCCTCGGTACACCTGGCATATCAGAAGGCTTCCATGCAAAGATGTCCCAGTTCTCACGGATGAACTCGATGAGCGCGCCTTCCTATTTCAGATCCACATTTGCACTGATGTTGAATTGCTTTGAAGAATCGCCAGGGATAAAATCAACCAGCTTAGCATTATCTGTCGACTTAAACTTCATTAAGGGCTCATTCTATGTTGTTGGCATCTTCAAAGGTGTCATATCCACCGGGTCAACATTGTCTTTATAAAACTTCAATTCTTCCGTGGCGCAAGCCGACTCAACATAAGCAGCATCACCCACTTCACAATCCAGAGCAATTTTTCTATTACCGTGCACCATGATGGTACCCTTGTGACCCGGCATCTTAAGCTGCAAATAAACATAACATGGCCGTGCCATAAACTTGGCATAAGCCGGCCACCCAAACAAAGCATGGTATGGGCTCTTAATTTTCACCACCTCAAGGTTAACTTCTCAGCTCTGGAATCATTGTCGTCTCCAAAAGCCACTTCCAGGGTTATCCTACCCACAGGGTACGCCGACTTACCAGGCACCACCCCATGAAAGACAGTAGAGGACGGCCTAAGATCCTTGTCAGTCAAATTCATACGACAAAAGGTCTCATAATAAAGGATGTTGATACTGCTGCCTCCATCCATGAGCACCTTTGTAAGTTTATATCCTCCTACCTGTGGAGCAACCACCGATGCTAGCTGGCCCAAATTATCGAACCGGGGAGGGTGATCTTCTCTGCTCCATGTGATAGACTGCTCAGACCACCTTAAGTATCGGGGTACCGCCGGTTCAACAGAGTTAACCGCCCGCCTATAGATTTTCTGATCTCTCTTGCACAGACTTGTAGTGAACACGTGATACTGACAACCGTTCAACTGCTTCGGATTACTTTGATAACTAGACTGCTGCTGCTAATTTCCTTGGTTAGACTGTTGATTCAAACCACCTTGATTGCCTTGACCCTGGAAGCCGGAGCTTGAACCGCCACCACCAAAGCCAGGCCCGTGAGAGCGGGATCCTGAGCCGCCATGTGGACCATGATTGTAAAGATTAGCATTCCTAAACTCCTTCATGATGTAACTATCCCTCCACATATGACCAGATGGCTTATCACGTGTGTCGTGCTTTGGATAAGGTTGATTCAGCATTGCTTCCAGGTTGAGTTTTGACCCTTGGGGCGGCTTTCCCTTAGGACGCTGATTATTATTCCGCACATTGGTGTTAGCCACAAAATCAAAATTACCATCCACCTTACGCTTACCATTGCCGGCTTGAACCGCCGAGTTATGTTGCTGCCCTTTTGCATTGCCGCTCTTCTTTCCCTTCCCCATCTTATCATCATCATACTTGGGATCCTTAGTACTGCCAGAGTCAGCGTATTTGATGAGAGCCGTCATTAGGTCCCCCATATCATTGTATTGATGCTTAAGCCGCCCCAATTTTTGCTTAAGCGGGAGGAAACGACAATTCTTCTCTAACATTAAGATTGCAGAATCGATGTTGATACTATCTAATGAATGTATGATTGATGAAATCCGGTGCACCCAATGGGTAGTTGACTCTCCTTCTCCCTAAACGCAAGAATCCAAATCCAGAATTGACATGGGCTGCTTGCATGTGTCCTTGAAATTTTGAATGAAACGCCTCCTTAACTCTGCCCATGACCCAATAGAATTAGTGGGCAATGTTTTTAACCACGTACGAGCCGGCCCATCCAACATCATGGTGAAGTACTTAGCACATGCAACATCGCCGACATCCAGCATCTCCATGGCCATCTCATAACTTTCAACCCAAGCCTCTGGGGGCTGATTCGCCGTGTAATTGGGCACCTTACGGGGCCCTTGAAATCCTTAGGCAAGCGCTCATTATGCAGAGCCGACACTAAACATGGCACACCCAAGGTTATAGAGGTCGCCCTGCCTCCATGGTCGTTGAAGGATAAACCGGAGATTGCTGTTGAGCCGCCAACTGAGCCGTCAGCTCTGCTTCATGCCGTGCTTTGCCCTGGTCTATCAAAATTTGAGCATCGGTGCCGACACGCTGCGGGTCAGGCCCGCGAGGCTGGTTGCGGTGCCGCTCGCTACTTTAAACCCTTCGCTATGTGGGCTGGCTGGGGTCTTGGCATCCTCTATATAAGCCACCCCCTCCACTGGCAGAAGGGTTCGCACCCCTGTAACTCACACACATATAATCCAGTCGACCGCCTCCGGGCACCAAGACGTAGGGCTGTTACTTCCTTCGAGAAGGGCCTGAACTCGTAAAACACTTGTGTGCACAACTACTCCATAGCTAGGACCTTGCCTCTCCTTAGTACCCCCCTACACTACTGTCAGACATAGAACCATGACAGTTGGCGCCCACCATGGGGCAGGTGTCTTAGCGACTTATTGGAGAAGTTGCAATCTTTCCGATTCCCATCATCATGGTTTTAGGCAGAGTTTTGGTTGAGGGCCGCGAGATCCGTCTCGGCGCGCTCACGTTCGTCGCCGATGACTCTGCCTGGCTGCAGGAGGCTCCGCTCGACGTGGATGCGCTCCCGGTCCGCGGAGCTACGCACTTTCGAGCATGCGTCCGCGGCGTCCTTCTGCGGCAACCGTCGACTCAGTATCGGCCAGTTTTCGTGTCGTCCTCCCTCCCAGCTTCCCGCCGGCGTAAGCGCTTCGGTCGGTCGAGGCTTCAACGGTGGGTGAGGCACGCAGTGGCTCGCCAGTCGACCACCGCCCAAGTCGCGGCAATCGAGCCCGACGAATCTCTCTATGGCCTGTTCGACCTGTCGACTGGCTCCGCAGAGACTGCATCCGAGTGCGACAGTAGTGATCCAGCGGTGGAGGTCCTGATGGTCAATGGACCGCACGTTCCCCCCGGCTTTCCTGGTGCCGAGGGAGGCAACGGCGGAGGCGATCCGTCGCACGACCATGAGGAATACCTCCCCGAGCCCCTCAACTCGCAGCAGAGGGAAGAGCTTCGCCGCCAGAACATGGATGTGCTTCACACTCCGATCGTTGGAGAAACCCCTGAAGCTCGCGCCTTAGAGGACGCGCGCTTGGCCAACCTGGCTGAGCGCACTCGACTAGAGAACCTTCAGCGGGCACTCGACGAGCGCGCGCGGCAACGGATTCCAGACTCCAGTCGACGCCAACTCTTTAAACCTCTAACTCAGGTATATCGATCTCCGATTCAGAATTTAGCAGCTGCAGCCCGTATAGCAGAGTCGATTCAGCCTTCCCAGTCAAAGGCTGGCAGAGGCTTGATGCAGATCAGAGATTTTCTCCGGGCAGCAGGAGATCAGAATTCAGCTGTATCGCAGTCGCGAAACAGGATTGATAGCAGATCCGCGGTGGCGAATACGGTCCAGTCGGCTCATAGCCCCAGATCGCCCCCGAGGCGTGAAGGGCGTGGTGACCGGCACGATCAGTACAAGAACTATGAGCAGTATGATCACCGATTCGATCGCAATGATCGACGTCGAGTGCCCACTCCTCCCCCAAGGGGTGGATCATATGTGCCTCGACAGCAGGATGATAGACGCCAACACAGTGGCGGGCGAAGGATTCCAGTCGACCCCAGGGAACCAGGCTTTGATGCGACATCCATCATCGTTCAAGGTCTGGTCGACCGGAACAGAGCCCACAGAGAGGGTAATGACAGAGATGTGCCCACCAGCAGCCGAGTGCATGTCTCCGGACCAGAGTGTTTCAGCAGAGCCATCAGAGCCGCGGTGATTCCTCCCAACTTCAGGTTGGTGATTGGAGTCAGCAAGTTCAACGGTGAGTCCAAGCCTGATACTTGGCTTGAGGACTACCGAGTGGCTGTTCAGATCGGCAGCAGAAACGACGAGGTGGCCATGAAGCATCTGCCTCTTATGTTGGAAGGGTCAGCCAGAGCATGGCTGAATCAGTTGACACCCAGCAGCATTTACACGTGGGAAGACCTCTCCCGAGTGTTTGTCAGAACGTTCGAAGGAACATGCAAGCGACCAACAGGACTGACAGAGCTGCAATCTTGTGTGCAGAAGTCGAATGAGACTCTGAGGGATTACATCCAGAGATGGATCACACTGCATCACACGGTAGAGAATGTATCTGATCACCAGGCAGTTTGCGCCTTCAAGGAGGGTGTAAAATACAGAGAGCTAAGCCTGAAATTCGGTCGAACCGGAGACATGTCTCTGAGTCGAATCATGGAAATAGCCACCAAATATGCCAATGGTGAGGAAGAGGATCGGCTCCGGAGCGGCAAGCACAAGTCAGTCGCCCAGGACACCGGAGGCGGAAATTCCAGTCGGAAGCAAAAGCGGAAAGCCGAGCCGGCCGCTCCCGGAGAAGCCTTGGCCCTAAATCAAGGAAAGTTCAAAGGGAAGCCCAAAGGGCCTTGGAACCCCAAGAAAGTAAAGGATAAAGAAGGAAATGACGTGATGGATTTGCCATGTCACATCCACACCAAGAAAGATGAAGAGGGTAACTTCATTTACCCGAAGCATACCACTTGAAAGTGTCGACTCCTGATACAGCAGTTCCAAGGGCAGCAGTCCAAGGACAAAGAAAAAGAGTCGGACAAGGTTGAGGGCAAAGAGGATAGTGACAAAGAATATCTGCAAGTCAATTCCACCCTGATGATTTTTGCTGACGTTGAAAGCAAAAACCGACTGAAAGTGATAAACCAAGAGGTGAATATGGCTGCTCTGGCAACCCCAAATTATCTGAAGTGGTCTCAAACCGCCATTACATTCGACCAGTCAGACCACCCAACGCACATAGCCACCCCTGGGAGGCAGGCTCTGTTGGTCGACCTGGTCGTCGAAGGGACTCGATTGACCAAAGTACTGATGGATGGCGGTAGTAGTCTGAATATATTGTACGCAGAGACACTAGACGGGATGGGCATTCTGATGTCCAGGCTCAGCACGAGTAATATGAGTTTCTATGGAGTCATTCCTGGCAAGAAAACCGCTTCACTCGGCCAGATTGCTCTCAATGTGGTTTTTGGCGATTCCAAGAACTTCCGCAAAGAGAAGCTGACATTTGAGGTTGTAGATTTCCAGAGTGCCTACCACTCTATTTTAGGTAGGCCTGCTTATGCACGTTTTATGGCTCGACCATGTTACGTGTACCTCAAATTGCAGATGCCAGGCCCTAAAGGCATGATCACTGATACTGGTAATCGCAAGAAGGCAGAAGAGTGCTTCCAGAAAGGCTCGAAGATCGTCGATGCTCAGATGGTGGCAGAAGAGTGGCAGGAACATCAGAGGAATGCAGACCCGAGTGATTTGTTGCGAGCAAAGAAGCTTGCCATGGAATCAGCTTTCCAGTCGTCCGGTGAGACAAAACCAGTTCATATCCACCCGACCGACCCCAACGCTGCTCCGACTCATATCTCCACAACACTCGACCCCAAATAGGAAGAAGCGCTCATCCAGTTCCTCTGTGAGAACTGGGACATCTTTGCATGGAAACCTTCTGACATGCCGGGTGTACCCAAGGGACTGGCTGAGCATCGTCTGTGAGTCGATTCAAAGGCAAAACCTGTGAAGGAACATCTGCGACGGTCAGCCGTCCAGAAAAGGAAGGCCATTGGCGAAGAGGTGGCTCGGCTCCTAGCAGCAGAGTTTATCCGAGAAATCTACCACTCCGAGTGGCTCACCAATGTTGTCATGGTCCCCAAGAAGGACAAGTCACTTCGCATGTGCATTGACTTTAAACATATCAATCGGGCCTGCCCGAAAGATCATTTCCCTCTTCCCCGCATCGACCAAATAGTCGACTCGACTGCAGGATGTGAGCGACTGTCTTTCTTAGATGCTTATTCCGGGTACCATCAGATCCGTCTGTTTGGACCCGATGAGATGAAAACAACTTTCATCACCCCATTCGGGTGCTTCTGTTATGTCACCATGCCATTCGGCCTCAAGAATGTCGGAGCCACGTTCATGAGGATGATTCAGAAGTGTTTGCTCACTCAAATCAATCGGAATGTGGAAGCATACATGGATGACATTGTGGTCAAGTCACGGAAAGGTTCCGACCTGCTGACTGACCTCGCTGAAACGTTTGCCAACCTCAGGAGGTATGATATCAAGCTTAACCCATCCAAATGCACATTCGGAGTTCCTGGTGGAAAGTTACTCGGTTTTCTCGTTTCTGAACAAGGAATCGATGCAAACCCAGAGAAAGTGGGCATTATACTCCGAATGAAACGACTTGTGCGTGTGCACGATGTTCAGAAGCTTACTGGTTGCTTGGCCGCTTTAAGTCGATTCATCTCTCGTCTCGGTGAGAAGGCATTCCCTCTTTACCGACTGATGAAGAAGTCAGACAAGTTCGAGTGGACTCCTGAAGCTGACGCAGCATTTGCAGAGTTAAAAACCCTGCTTTCCACCTAGCCGGTGCTTGCTGCCCCGATCAGCAAAGAGCCTTTGCTGCTTTACATTGCAGCCATAGGACAAGTCGTCCGTACTATACTTACGGTCGAGCGGGAAGAAGAAGGGAAAGCCTTCAAAGTTCAGCGCCCAGTGTATTACATTTCTGAAGTCCTAACCCCATCAAAGCAAAGATACCCTCATTATCAGAAGCTTGTATATGGGATTTATATGACCACGAAGAAAGTTGCTCACTACTTCTCTGACCATATCATCACAGTCGTCAGTGACGCCCCCTTATCAGAGATTCTACACAACAGAGATGCAACTGGTCGAGTGGCAAAATGGGCGATTGAACTCCTTCCCCTGGATATCAGATTTGAGGCAAAGAAAACTATCACGTCCCAAGCAATAGCAGATTTCCTCGACAAGTGGACTGAATAGCAGTTACCGACCCAAGTTCACTCGGAACACTGGACTATGTTCTTTGATGGCTCTAAAATGTTGAATGGTTCCGGTGCCGGGGTAGTGTTGGTGTCCCCCTGAGGAGATAAGCTCAGATATTTACTCCAGATTCACTTTGACTCCTCCAACAATGAGGCAGAATACGAAGCGCTCTTGTATGGGTTGCGTATGGCCATTTCACTCGGCGTCCGTCGCCTCATGGTCAACGGTGACTCAGATTTAGTGGTTAACCAAGTGATGAAGGAGTGGGACGTCAGAAGCCCAGCCATGACTAGTTACTGCAATGTAGTCAGAAAGCTGGAGAAGAAATTTGAGGGATTAGAGCTCCATCACGTTCCCCGACTGAAAAATCAAGCAGCTGATGAATTGGCGAAGATAGGTTCCAAAAGAGAAGCCATCCCGAGTGGCGTGTTTTTGGAGCATGTTCACACACCATCAGTTCAAGAAGATCCTTTCACTGAGGAAGCCCTGCAGCCAAAAAGCGCCACAGATCCGACTGAAGTCGAGGTCCCAGCTGTGGTCGACTTAATCATGGAAGTTCTTGTCATCACTCCCGACTGGACAGTGCCCTATATCGCCTACATTCTGAGGAAAGAGCTCCTAGAGAATGAAGAAGAGGCTCGGGAGATCGTCCGCCGATCCAAAGCCTTTACTGTCATGAGGGGACAGTTGTACAGAGAAAGTACGACTGGAGTCAGCCAGAAATGCGTAACACTGGAAGAAGGTCGAATGATTCTCAACGACATCCACTCGGGGACCTGTGTCCATCATGCGTCCTCTCGGACCATCGTGGCTAAAGCATACCGAGCGGGTTTTTACTGGCCCAGAGCAAATGAAATGGCGAAAGAGATAGTCGACCAGTGTGAAGGATGTCAGTTCTACTCCAACATGTCACACAAACCCTCCTCAGCCTTGAAGACCATCCCGATCGTCTGGCCTTTCGCTGTTTGGGGTTTAGATATGGTTGGACCACTGAGAGCTGGCAGGAGCGGCTTCACCCATGTACTGGTGGCAGTCGACAAGTTCACCAAGTGGATCGAGGCCAAGCCCATTAAAAATCTTGATGCAGGCACTGCCATCAGCTTCATCCGAGAATTAATATTCAGATATGGAGTTCCGCATAGTATCATCACTGATAATGGGTTAAACTTCGACTCCGATCAATTCAAAGCTTTCTGCGCTTCCCAAGGCACACGAGTCGACTACGCTTCAGTCGCCCACCCTTAGTCGAATGGACAAGCAGAAAGAGCAAACGACCTGATTCTCAAAGGACTGAAACCTCGATTGATGCGCGACCTCAAGCACGCAGCAGGCGCGTGGGTCGACGAACTTCCATCAGTTCTTTGGGGATTGAGGACTACTCCAAATCGGTCGACCGGGAGGACTCCGTTCTTTCTGGTCTACGGAGCTGAAGCGGTTCTGCCGAGTGACGTGCTTCACAATGCGCTGCGAGTCGAGCTCTACTCTGAAGCTGAAGCAGAACTAGCCCGACAGGATGCAGTCGACCTCCTAGAAGAGGAAAGAGAGATGGCCATGATCCGATCGACCATCTATCAGCAAGACTTGCGTCGATTCTACGCCAGAAACATGAAGAGCCGAGCCTTCCAAGGAGACTTGGTCCTCCGAGTCGACCAACAGAAGCCGCACAAACTCGCCCCTACTTGGGAAGGCCCCTTCATTGTTACCAAAGTTCTCCACAATGGAGCATACCACCTTTACAATGTCGATCGCCAGATTGACGAGCCACGAGCCTGGAATGCGGATCTGCTCCGCCCCTTCTATACTTAAGAATCCACTCGGATGAGTTGTAATAAAAGTACTTCTGTAATTTATTTATCAAAAGCAAAAGTGTTATAATTTTCCCAGTGATTGTTGTTACTTTTGTCCACATAAAGCAATCCCCCAGCGGGTGGCTTAGCTGCGAATCCGTTTCGCCTAAGTTTGTAAAATATCCTACCGAGTGGTAAGCCAGCCTTCCACTCAGAGGCTTAGCTGTGAATCCGTTTCGCCTAAGTTTAAATAAAATCCTACCGAGTGGTAAGCCATCCTTCCACTCGGGGGCTTAGCTGCAGCCCAGTGCTCGCCTAAATGTTTTAAAATCCTACCGAGTGGAGAGCTGACCTCCCACTCGGGGGCTTAGCTGCAGCCCAATGCTCGCCTAAGTGTTTTAAAATCCTACTGAGTGGTAAGCCAGCCTTCCACTCGGGGGCTTAGCTGCAGCCCAGTGCTCGCCTAAGTGTTTTAAAATCCTACCGATTGGTAAGCCAGCCTTCCACTCGGAGGCTTAGCTGCAGCCCAGTGCTCGCCTAAGTTCTTGAAAATCCTGCCGAGTGGTAAGTCAGCCTTCCACTCGGGGGCTTAGCTGCAGTCCAGTACTCGGCTAAGTGTTTAAAAATCCTACCGAGTGGAGAACAGACCTCCCACTCGGAGGCTTAGCTGTAGTCCAGCACTCACCTAAGTATGAAATTCATTCTGATCCGCAAGGACGACAAGGTGCAGGTCGACTGCTACCTTCTCCTTCGAGCTACGGCACAAATACAATGAGAAACAACAAAAATCCTACCGAGTGGTGAGCAGACCTCCCACTCGGGGGCTTAGCTGCAGCCCAGTGCTCGCATAAGTGTTTTAAAATCCTACCGAGTGGAGAGCAGACCTCCCACTCGGGGACTTAGCTGCAGCCCAGTGCTCGCCTAAGTGTTTAAAATCCTACCAAGTGGAGAGCAGACCTCCCACTCGGGGGCTTAGCTGCAGCCCAGTGCTCGCCTAAGTATTTTAAAATCCTACCGAGTGGAGAGCAGACCTCCCACTCGGGGGCTTAGCTGCAGCCAAGTGCTCGCCTAAGTGTTTTAAAATCCTATTGAGTGGAGAGCAGACCTCCCACTCGAGGGCTTAGCTGCAGCCCAGTGCTCACCTAAGTATTTAAAATCCAACCGAGTGGAGAGCAGACCTCCCACTCGGGGGCTTAGCTGCAGCCCAGTGCTCGCCTAAGTATCAAAAATCCTACCGAGTGGAGAGCAGACCTCCCACTCAGGAATTTAGCTACAGAAGCGCAGGTCGACTGATACCTTCTCCTCCTGAGCTTCTCCACAAATACAAGATGCAGGTCGACTACAACCTGAACTCCAACCTGCAAGAGTGCATCACCAGTTCTAAAATATATGCCGAGTGAAGGACATGCAAACATATTCAACGGTAAGACCAAGTTCGGATAACGTCCTAACAGATCCGGAAGTGCTCAGGCACCAAGCCTGCTAAAGTTTATCGGTTACAAGACCACTCGGCATTCCGAGGCAAATTTAAGACATCAAGCGTAAAAGTTTTTTACCCCTCCTGCGGAGGGCTGGAAGGCGCAACAAACTCGTCCAGGTCGATCCCGTCTGCGATCCGAGTGGCAGCAGCAATGAAGGTCTCCATGAAAGAACGGAAGTCATGCTTCCTGGTATTGGCCACCTTGAGAGACACCATCTTGTCTTCTCTCGCTTCCTTGCAGTGGACGCGGACTAAGGACAGAGCAACGTCGACACCACACCTGGTAGAAGACTTCTTCCATTCTTGCACTCGACTTGGAACTTCGTTCAGTCGAGTCATCAGAGACTCGAGGTCGTTCTGAAGTGTTTCTTCTGGCCAGAGTGATGTGTCGATGCGCGACGTTGCAGCCTTCAGTCTTGCAAGGTAGTCGACCACTGCAGCAACGCAAGACTCGAGGCGGAGCACGTTCATAGCGGCTTCATCTTTCACTGGAGAGTTGATGGGATCCAAGCCAGTTTCCACTCGACTAGTCTCCTCTTCAAAGTTTTGGCAGAATTCTGTGGACACAATTCAAGGATAAGCTAATGTTCCTACAACAAGTCAGTAATTACCAGTCGGATATAAGGGGTTACCTTCGAGCATGAGGAATAGCTTCTTGGTGAGTCCTCCCAGATAAACCTCCAAGTCATTCTTCTTCCCCGCCAGTTCGCCAGCTTTGTCACTCAGGGCTATCTTCTCACGCTTCTGTTGGGTGACCTCCTGGTTGGCCACGTCGAGAGCAGCTTTCAGAGCGGCATTCTCCTCTTTGAGTTTGCTGACCAAAGCCAGCTTCTCTTCTGCAAGTTTCGTTTTGTCCGAAGCTGTTTTCTGCGCCTCGGCAAGGTCAAGGTCCTTCTTCTTCGGAGCATCCTTCAGTTTTTCTGCAAAATGACAGTGAGATCAGACTCAAGAACAGAAAAAATAAGGGCAGTCGTCAAGATCCTCACCAAGCATACCTTTTGCCTCTTCCTTCGAATTCGTGAAGTTCTCCTGGACAAGCTTTAGATCAAGTTCAAGCTGAATATGCTTGCTCTCCAACTCAGTATAACGAGAAACAAGGTCGCAAGATTTCTGCGAAAAATCAGTCGACAGACATCAAAGATAGAGCACTTCCGAGTGATTAAGAGAAAAATCATAGTGTTTCTAAGACTACAGCCGAATTCAACTGTAGTCTCGGGGACTAAACCCAGTGGGTGCACTCAGCATGCTCCCACTGGTTCTACCGGCTCGGATCGATCAGTCGACCGAAAGCAGCTAACTGTCAGCAGTTAGGCAAAAAAACGAAGAATTATTCAGACCATAGCCGACTGCAAGCAGTCAACCACGGTCTCGGGGACTACACCCAGTGGGTGCACTCAGCCTGCCCCCACCGGTTCCATGATTCCACTCGACCAGTTCGAGTGAAACAAGTAAAAGTGAGAAATTTCAAGACACAAAGACTACAGCCGACTGCCAGCAGTCCACCGTAGTCTCGGGGACTACACCCAGTGGGTGCACTCAGCGTGCCCCACTAATCCTGACATTCCAATTGACACACCCAGTGGGTGCATGACAAACATCAAGATTTCCAGTCGGTGTTCAACTAACCTAGACATTACTCTGAAGAGCTGAACTCACGTCATAAGCTGCTTGGCTGGCGGTTCGGATCGCCTTCACCTGCTCCATCATAATCCCGGATTGGCGTATGGCTTCTTTGGCAGCGCTTGCTTGGTCCTCCGGGACGTGGTAGGTGGAGAAGAGAGAAGGTGGATCAGCACTCGACGACGAAGGGCGGGCAACCGTCAACGGCTCCGCAAAGGACACGGTAGCCCGAGCAACATTGCTCCCCTCCGGAATCAGTGGTTCAGGTGCTGACACAACCTGAGCAGTCTTGCCAACAGTCGCCTTCCTGCTCCTCCTCGGCCTCAGCGGCGCTTCATTGTCATCGTCAGGGAGATCGATGATAATGCTAGGTGGAGCTGCAGAAGAAGTTCAAAGTCAAAAATAAGATATAATCGACCGAAAGTGAAACTGCGTAGATCATACCAGGATGAGAAGTAGCAGCATCTTCCATTTCTTGATCCTCATGCCTGGCTGAAGTCTCAGAAGTAGCAGCACTGCGATTTCAAAAATCAGTCGGTCAGCGATCGAGTCGACCAAAAATATATCCATGTTAAAAGGAAAAACATGAGTTCTACTATTACCCGGAAACAGTCGGAATCTCCATCCTCATCTTCTGTAGGGCCTTCGCCAGTTTTGTCGGGGCCACTCGGGGTTGCTTTGATGCCTTCTCAGTCGGCGCCGGTGAAGTCGTCCGAGGGCGTTTTGTCGATTGCCCAGCAGGCATGACTCCCTTGCCGCGCTCGACCGCAGGGTCGTGGGCGAGCTTGGACCTTCTTTCAGAACGGGAGGCACAACTTCCTCCTCCTCTTCCTCCTCCTCCTCCTCATCGGAGCCTGCATCTTCATGATCCTCGTCGCTGTCCGACTCCCACTCCTCTTGACTTTTACCTCC
This sequence comes from Triticum aestivum, assembly GCF_018294505.1. Taxonomy (NCBI): domain Eukaryota; kingdom Viridiplantae; phylum Streptophyta; class Magnoliopsida; order Poales; family Poaceae; genus Triticum; species Triticum aestivum. The sequence continues at coordinate 166,660,001 of NC_057801.1, read as the reverse complement.
ACTTCCTTCCTCCTCCTCGGTCTGTGCTTGCGCCCCGTTGGGCATCGAATACAACTCAGTGGTGGCCTGAAAGACAACAAACAAGACAAAAGTCGATCGACTGAGCTACATCAAACAGAATGGACGAAGCATGATTGGCAGTCGGAGATAAGTGGTCATACCTTGTCGGGATCATAAGACTGGTCGAGTGGCGGGATCCTCCTGGCCCCATGAGGGTTGTCCTTGTTCCCTGTGATGGCAGTCATCCACCTCTCCAATGTAGCATCGTCGACCTCCTCTGGGTGGACCCAAGTGGTGTCTTCAGTATCAGAGTACAACCACATCTGGTGGCCCTAGTATTGGAGTGGTTGGATGCGCCGCCGAAGGAAAACCTCCAGAAGATCCATGTCGGTCACACCGTCGCGAATAAGCTGGACTACACGCTCCATCAACATTTTAACCTGAGCCTTCTCCTCCGGAACTACTTTCAGAGAGGATGGCTTGTTCACTCGACTCATGGAAAAGGGAGGGAGCCCAGTCGACTGCCCTGGCGTCGGCTGGTCTTGGGAGTAGAACCAGGTCGACTGCCACCCTCTGACTTACTCGGGAAGGGTCATAGCCGGGAAAGCACTCTTACTCCTCATCTGGACCCCAAGACCCCCACACATCTGGATTACCTGAGTTCTCTCGTCTTTGGGTTGGCCTTTTTCACCGTTTGAGAGCGACAAGTGAATATGTGTTTGAAAAGACCCCAGTGCGACCGACAACCCAAGAAGTTTTCGCACAAAGATACGAAAGCGGCGAGATAGGCAATGGAATTGGGTGCGAAGTGGTGGAGCTGAGCCCCGAAGAAGTTCAGAAACCCTTGAAATAAAAGATGCGGCGGCAGAGAGAACCCACGATCGACATGAGTCGCTAAGAGGACACACTCACCCTCCTGAGGCTGCGGCTGCCACTCCGTCCCCGGGAGCCTCGCCGCCCCGTGCGCGATCAGGCCTTCGCTGGCCAGGTCGTCGAGATCCTTCTGGGTGATGGTCGAGCGGATCCAATCACCCTGGATCCAACCTTGCGGCAGGCGGGACCGCGACGAGGATCCGCCCCGACTGGTCGCTCTCCCCTTCACCTTCGCTGTCGCCTTCTTCGCCCGCTCCAAAGCCGCCGTCCTCTCCTTCACCATTGTCGCCGACGAGGCTGGAACGGAGTAGCGGTGCTGAGCAGTTGGCGAGCACAGCGGATGAATCTGGAGACGAGGGTGGGGAAAATGAGGGAGCACTGTTCAAAAACCTCTGCCCGGTTCCTTATATGGAGTCGCTTCTGAGTGACTGACAGGTAGGCCCGGGCAATCCTATAAAATCCCAAAACAGTCGCGCGAGCGATACGTGGCGAAAAAGGCGGCACGAGAATCGAGGCGTCTCTAGCTTATCCCATCCGAGTACCGCGGTCTTCACCGTCTCACATGCTTCCCAAAATTCGGATCCCATTAAATCCGCTAACCACAGGACAATTTGTCAGACGGAAGATCGCCTGCGATCCGTCGCTCGGAAATCTCCAAGTTCATAAAGTTCACTCGACAGATATGAAGAATGGATCAAGGCGACTGAAAGAAAGTTGACATCCTCACTTGAAAGTCATTGATCCAGAGTAAGCACGTTCACAGCACCAGAAAACAGGTCGAAAAGATTATCAACTCCTTCCTCACTCAAACCTCAATCCATTCGGGGGCTAATGATGAAGTCATGTACCTGGGGTAGGATCATAGACCTATCCAAGGTACCCTCCCCGAGGACATCTTTAGAAGAAGCCGTCTTCCAGTCGACCAAGAGGGACTCCACTCGACGGACTGGAAGACACTCGACCATGAAGACTCACTTGACCACCAGAAGTTCAAGATCTACCCTGTATCCAAACGGTCTGTAATTAAGTAGTCTTTATGGTCATGATGACACTTTATGTAAGGCGTTATCAGTAATGCCTGATCTTAATGTACTTTAAACCCTCCGCTACGTGGGCTGGCTGGGGTCTTGGCATCCTCTATATAAGCCACCCCCCTCCACTGGCAGAAGGGTTTGCACCCCTGTAACTCTCACACATATAATCCAGTCGATCGCCTCCGGGCACCGAGACGTAGGGATGTTACTTCCTCCGAGAAGGGCATGAACTCGTAAAACACTTGTGTGCACAACTACTCCATAGCTAGGACCTTGCCTCTCCTTAGTACCCCCCTACACTACTGTCAGACTTAGAACCACGACAACTGGTTCATCAATGTGTCGGCTATAACTCCTTGGATGAGGTTTTGAGTGGATACGATCACAACTATATGAATAAGCCGCCTGCTGGGCCACAACCGTCTGAAGAAGCTCTCCGGCTCTCCGTATTTCCATCGCTGCCGGCGACTCATCCTTGGCCGAGAGAGACACCAGCCGTGTTGCCGCAGCTATCATGTTATCCAAGGGGTTAGAAAAATGCCCCGGAGGTGTTGGAACATGCTGAGGAGGGGTCACGTTCAAACATGGTTGAACCGGTTCTCCGGCCGTTGGCGCCTCAGCGGTCCGATTCGTACCGAGCGGGTTACTAGGTCCTGCCCAGGCCTGTTGAAAAGATTCCTCGCATTGTAAGTCGGGGGCAGCCGGCTTATATGCCTTCTGTTGAAAACATCGTTTGATCCATCCATGTCCAAGCTTAGGCGCAAGCTCTCCGCCCGAAGCCGTTCTGCTTCCCTCTGCAAGGCGGCTCGCTTCGTTGCCATCCAGGTGTTTTCTGCATTTAACTCCTCCTTGGCTTGCGCTATCTCGTCACGCAATTTTGTAACCTCCGGGTTATGTTGAGCTTGATTCGCTGGGTTAACCTCCGCCGTTAACAACATTGTCAGAGCATCCAATAGATCAGACAAAACCTAAGCCACCGGGTGCATAGGTCCGGCCCTGGAAGCCATCGCTACCGCTGACCCAGAAATCATTGCCGCTGCAGTCATAGAACCCTGTGCTGGCTGTGTACCGGCCATGAAGACTGTGACCTGGTGTGGCGGCTCGTAGGGGTCCGGAATACTATCGCCACTGGAACAGCCCCCAAGCCCCCCATCCTGAACCTGGTATATAGAGTTGGTCTCACCAGTAGAAGACTCGTCGCCTGAGTAAATAACTGTCTCACCGCCAGATTCAGATCTTCCTTCTAGTTCTGCTCCATGAACGAAACTGACAAAAACATGCTTCGGGGTAGCTTTAGCCTTGGCGGGTCGCACATGCCGAGCCGACTCGACAATGTCAGTGCAGATGTCTGGCTTAGCTTCCGACTCACCGATCTTGCCGATGAAAACGTGAAATCCGCCAAAGGGACCCGGTACCCGTACTCGATTGAGTCGGCCTCGGGGCCCCAACCCTCGTCGTTGATGTAGGCCTTGCCGCAATGACTCTTGGTCATCCGTCCCACGGCGTACCCCTTGAGCCCCGAGGGAGTCCCGGACTAGGGGGTGTCCGGATAGCCGAACTATCATCATCGGCCGGACTCCAAGACTATGAAGATACAAGATTGAAGACTTCGTCCCGTGTCCGGATGGGACTTTCCTTGGCGTGGAAGGCAAGCTTGGCGATACGGATATGTAGATCTCCTACCATTGTAACCGACTCTGTGTAACCCTAGCCCTCTCCGGTGTCTATATAAACTGGATGGCTTTAGTCCATAGGACGAACAACAATCATACCATAGGCTAGCTTCTAGGGTTTAGCCTCCTTGATCTCGTGGTAGATCTACTCTTGTAACCCACATCATCAATATTAATCAAGCAGGACGTAGGGTTTTACCTCCATCAAGAGGGCGCGAACCTGGGTAAAAACATCGTGTCCCTCGTCTCCTGTTACCATCCGCCTAGACGCACAGTTCGGGACCCCCTACCCGAGATCCGCCGGTTTTGACACCGACGTTGGTGCTTTCACTCAGAGTTCCTCTGTGTCGTCGCGATCAGGAAGGATGCCTCCTCCCGTCTTTAAAGACGGTACCGTCGTCAAGAGAGCTTTGGCCGCCGGCCAAACTGTCCGGCTAGGTGGTTTTATTATGATCGTCTGTTCGGCCACCGCTCCGACGATGACCTCTCAGGTCATCAAAAGAGATCTTCACGTCAGCCCGGAATTCGCCGAGCAGTTAGATCCGATTGAGCTCTCCTCTGTAAACAAGCTCTTGGATCGCATCGCCGCCCTGGGAGTCGCCACAGACTACGATCAGATTGGGCTTAAACCCGATCTGAGAGAGATTAACTCTCCTCAGGCCACCCACCATGTTGTCGTGGTAGAGAAACAATGCGGCAACCCTTCTTCTACGTTGAAAACCAACTATGTCCGGATTCCCGATCCCTCCAAGCCGGATTCTCGCGAAGGGACGGACGCTAATCAAATACTGAACTTAGAGTCAGGCATCGGACTAGATTCGTTGGAAAGCATCCAGCAAGTCAAGCTTCCAAATTCGGAAACTTCTTGGCCTTTGAGCCTCAGATTGGGCGGGGTTCCGAACTTGATTCCACCCGCCCACCCAAACATAAGCGATCTATCTCGAATACGGCAAGAGCCTGATGAAACAGTACATCATTACTGGGCCAGATTCCTCCTGGTTATGAACAGGATAAAGGACTGCTGCGAACAAAGCGCGATTTCAATTTTCTGCAACAATCGCACGGACAAGGGAATCATGAACGCCATAAGTCGTCGCAAAGTTACACGCTTCATCGACCTAGCGACTATCGTACAAAAATACTATGCGGTAGAGAGTGCCAGGAACACCGAAACTAGGTTTTGGGACAGTCCGGCCTTGACCACAACCCTAGTCCGAAGTAAAAGGGTGCGCCATACTCAAGCACCTGGGTTAAAAACCAAAAAGCAAAGACCCCCTAAAGGGCATGGAACCGTACTGGAGGGCTGGCTCAACGGACCCTGCAAAATCCACAGTACGGAGGGCGCCACTCCAACACACAGCCTTCGAGCATGTTGGATACTACGGCAGGTGGCCAAAAGTGGCGAAGGCTTTTTAGCCCCGGGCAAACAGCCCAGCAGTACCGGTACGGTATTAACAGTCTTCGAGACTTTCGCATCAAATAACATGCGAAAACAAACAATCCGCGGCCTCGCCGAAGTCTACCAAGTAGCAACAGCAAATCCATGGAGTAACACGGCTATCACCTTCAACGCCAGCGACGAACCTAAATTCTGAACAGCTAGAGCACCAGCCGCATTGGTCCTCAGTCCGATAGTGGACGGCTTTCGCCTTACCAAGGTACTCATGGATGGCGACGGCGGATTAAACCTCATCTACGAGGAAACCCTTCAAAAAATGGATATTGACTGGAGCCGCATCGAGCGAAGCAGCACAACCTTCAGAGGGATAATCCCCAGTCGAGAAGTACGCTGCACAGGAAAAATCACACTAGATGTAGTGTTCGGCTCACCGGACAATTACAGGTCCGAGGAGGTCACGTTCCAAGTGGCCCCATTCGGCAGCGGATATCACGCTTTGTTAGGGCGAGAGGCATTCACAATCTTCCAAGCTATACCCCAGTACGGGTACATGAAGCTCAAAATGCTCGGACCCAATGGGATAATCACTCTTGCCAGCGATCCAGATACAGCACTTCGTGCTGAAAATAAGACAGTCGCACTGGCCCTAGAGGCATTGTCCGAAGCCCTAGCAGCAGAGGAACTAACTACGCTGCGCTCCACAGTGGATAGGGACGATGTGATACTCGATAAGAGGTCCAAGTCCACCTCTTTTAAACCAGCAGACGAAATAGTCAAATTTCAGGTCCATCCAACGGACCCCACAAAGATGGCCTCCATTGGGGCACAATTAAGTCCTGATGTCGAAGCCGCACTACGAGAATTCCTTCGGGAAAATTGGGACATTTTTGCCTGGCACCCTTCAGACATGCCAGGAATCCCACGCAGGCTGGCAGAGCACAGCCTAAACATCCTAAAAGGATTCAAGCCGGTCAAACAAGCTCTTCGGCGATTTTCCGAACCCAAAAGACAGGCAATGGGAGAAGAGCTAGCGAAACTCTTAGAAGCCGGATTCATCAGAGATATAAAACATCCGGACTGGCTAGCCAATCTAGTAATGGTACCAAAAAAGGACAAATCCTGGCGCCTCTGCGTCGATTTTAAAGACCTTAACAAGGCCTGTCCAAAGGACCCTTTCCCCCTCCCTCGCATCGACCAAATCATCGATGCTACCGCAGGGCACGATTCATTGTGCTTCCTCGACGCATACTCCGGATACCATCAAATCAAGATGGGGGAGAAAGACCAGGCCGCAACAGCATTCATTACTCCATATGGGCCATTCTGCTTCAACACAATGCCCTTCGGACTCAAAAACACCGGCGCAACATATCAGCGCATGATTCAAACATGTCTGGCTACCCAGATAGGCAAAATAGTAGAGGCATACGTAGACGATGTGGTCGTTAAGACCAAACACGTCGAAACTCTGGTAGAAGACTTGAGGGTGACATTTGACAACCTCCGAGCATATGACATTAAGCTCAATCCGGAAAAATGCGTCTTCGACGTACCAGCCGGAAAGCTCTTGGGCTTCATCGTATCCGGTAGAGGAATTGAAGCAAACCCGGCCAAAATCCGAGCTCTGTCACAATTGGATATTCCAAAAGACCTCAAGCAAATACAAAAACTAACCAGATGCGTAGCGGCCTTAAGCCGCTTCATCTCCCGTTTGGGTGAAAAGTCTCTGCCCCTCTACCGCCTCCTCTGGCGCACCGAGCATTTCGAATGGACAGATGCTGCCACAGCCGGACTCGAAGAAATAAAGGCCATACTGGCAACAAATCCGGTCCTGGCCGCGCCCAACCTGGGCGAACCTATGTTATTATATATCACAGTAACACATCAAGTTGTCATTGCGGTACTCGTCGTCGAGCGAGAGACAGAAGGGCAAAGATTCCCTCTTCAAAAACCAGTGTACTACATATCCACTCTTCTAACTCCATGCAAGTCCCGGTACCCACATTATCAAAAGATAGCATATGCGGTGTTCATGGCATCCCGGAAGCTGCGACACTACTTTCAAGAGTGTTCCATAACGGTGGCCTCCGAAGTACCTCTCAACGATATTATAAACAATCGCGATGCAACGGGCAGGATTGCAAAATGGGCTATTGAGCTCTTACCATTTGACATAACCTATAAACCACGGCGAGCTATAAAATCGCAGGTTCTGGCCGACTTCGTCGCCGAATGGACCGAAGCCGAACTCCCTAAAGAGTACGGCACATGCTCCAATTGAATCGTGCATTTCGACGGATCCAAAATGCTGGCTTGGGGGCTGGCATCGTCCTGACGTCCCCAACTGGAGACACAATCCAATACGTACTTCAAATAATGTACATGGACTCCAATAACGCAGCCGAATACGAGGCCCTTCTACATGGCCTCCGGATGGCAATCTCCATGGGCATTCAACGCCTAGAGGTGTGCGGGGATTCAAACCTCGCAATATCCCAAGTAAATGGAGACTTTGATGCCAAAGATCCAAAAATGGCAGCTTACCGCAACGCCGTCCTAAAAATGTCAGCTCGGTTCGAAGGACTCGAATTCCACCATGTAGCTCGGGATAATAACCAGGCAGCATACGTGTTAGCACGCATCAGTGCGAAACGAGACGCCGTCCCTCCAAACATCTTCTTGGAACGGCTCTTCAAGCCATCCGTGTTATGGGAAGAGGAGTCCGGAAATCACAATCCGGAGCTAGCTGCATCACCAAACTCAGACCATTCTGACACAATCGGCGGCTCAGCCGATGAAATAACACCTTCAGCTCACGAAATAATGGCAGTAATTGCCCCGTGGACAGAACCATTCCTAGCCTACTTAATTCGGCAGGAACTTCCCGAAGACCAAAATGAGGCCCGCTGCATAGTTCGGCAATCTCAAGCCTACACGGTCCATGAGGGAGAACTTTATAAGAAAAGCACAACCGGAGTCCTTCAAAGGTGCATCTCCGAAGAGGAGGGGCGGAATCTCCTGGCTGAAATTCACGCCGGACTCGGCGGGCACCACACTGCAGCCCGGGCACTCGTAGGCAAGGCCTTCCGTACAGGATTTTATTGGCCAATAGCCCGGGCGGATGCTCAGGACTTAGTCCAACGATGCGTCGGTTGCCAGCTCTTTGCTAATCAGAGCCACATGCCACCCACCGCCCTCAAAACTATACCCATTACCTGGCCGTTCGCAGTCTGGGGGCTTGACATGGTTGGACCCCTTAAAGGGGGAACCCACAAGCACAAATACTTATTGGTCATGGTGGACAAATTCACCAAATGGATTGAGGCCAAGCCGGTTAAAACGGCAGAATCCGGACCGGTGGTAGACTTTCTATCCGGGGTAGTACACCATTTTGGCGTCCCCCACAGCAGCATCACTGATAACGGCACGAACTTCACTGCCGACGAGGTTAAACTCTGATGCAAAAACATGGGCATCAAGCTCGATTACGCTTCAGTCTATCACCACCAAACTAACGGTCAAGTCGAGCGAGGAAATGGTCTAATCATGAGCGGCATCAAACCCAGACTAGTGCGGTCCCTCAAGGAATCTAACACACACTGGGTAGAGGAGCTCGACTCCGTACTCTGGGGGTTGCGGACCACGCCAAACCGATCTACTAGATTCACACCATTTTTCATGGTGTACGGCGCAGAGGCAGTTCTGCCTTGCGATATAATTCATGACTCACCTCGTGTGCGCATGTACGAAGAAAGAGAAGCCGAGTTGGATCGGCAGGACAGTTTGGACGCCTTAGAGGAGGAGCGGGACGTGGCAAAGGCTCGTTCCGCATTCTATCAGCAACAGGCTCGAAGATATCAAAGCAGAGAAGTACGGGCCAAAACTTACAATGGCGGCGAACTCGTTCTACGCCTGCCGGACAAGAAAAAGGACAAACTTAAGCCCAAGTGGGAAGGTCCCTTCATCATCGACCAAGTCCTGACCGGCGGAGCATACCGTCTACGTAAAGCATCTGACAACCGACTCGAGCCGAACCCATGGAACGCAGCCCGTCTCCGAAGATTCTACGCCTAAACACCGGACTCAGAGTTCGTCTCACTCCCCCGTCCACCTTTTTATATTTTTTACTGTCTCTTGTCCCCCTCCTTCTTCCCACTTTTTTTCATTACCTTTTATAGGCTGATTTGCGCTTTGTTCGCACACACTTGATGTGCTCCTAGCACTCATTATACCTAGGGGCTTTTTTACCAGAAGCTTATTAATATGGGCTTCACGCCCAATACATGTGTCATACTTCCGCATGTACCTTTTATTCACCATTATATGCATCGATATGACTTAAGTTTTGGCCAAGCTGGGTTGCCTGGCTCCTGTGCTTACCCCTACGTCCCCGATTGTTCGGCTAGGAGGTAAAGGGACCACCTCTGCGATTGTTACTACCGGGTCAGCCGGATGTGTACCTCAGACTGGGTGAAGCCGAAAGCTAGCATTCTTAAGAGAATATTCGGTCGGTGACTTGAAAGATGATTTATTACTTACTTATTTGTAAGCCCCCAGATGCTTTTTCTGCTATTTTTGCAGTCCGGCATTGCACCTTAGGGCATGCCTCCCAGGGAAAGGAACCCTTAACGGAACTATTCTCCCTGGAAGATGTTTCTTACTAACCATGTAATATAACATAACTAGTTGGGCACTTGTCTGATAAAGCAATTATGACCCTGACGCCTTGTCTCCATGCATGCCCCGGTTCTTTTATAACCGTAGGGGTATTCGGACACACTCCGGACCGTTGGGTCCCGAGGTTAAAGTGAAACGGACCGCAAAGACAAACGATCTACAATCCGGCTAGAAGGCATCTTACATGTCATTTCAAATTCAATCGTCAAACCGACTGATTGTACTCCTCCTCAATCCAATCTAACAGGCTGTCTAATTTACAGTCCTATTGGGAATATTTCGCGGCCAGTTCTACTTGGCCATACATCAAGCTCACAGGGATCTCCTTCCCATCAGGCCCCGCAGGTCCGACCTCGGCCATGTGGTTTGGGTCAGCCTTCGGGTAGCGCGTCTTCACCATGGCCCAGGCCTCCCTGGTGCCCTGACGGCAGGCCGATATCTTCCACAAACGGAGGCGTCGCCGTGCTCCCTGGAGCTTCTCAGCAAGCTCACCAAGGCCCTCGGATAGGGAGACGGATGGCCATAAAGCCTGAACGACGCCACTCATCGCCTGCCGAACACGTTCGAACAATTGCGCCAGCTCGGGAAGTTGGTCACCTGTTGACCCAGGCATTTCCTCCGCAGGGCGACCTATGAGCACACCTAAAGACATATTTCTGTCAAACGACTTCCTCGCCGAATTCTTCTTTTCAAAGAAATTTGCTCAAGCACTTACTATAAATGCCGCGACGAAGTCGCTGATTCTCCTTCAAGGAGCCACACAGCTGGGCCCGAACACCTTTCAGCTCTTCTCCTAGCTGGGTGTGGGCATCTTGGAGCTTGTTTTTCTCCTGCTGCACCTTCATAAGCACCCTCTCGCCAGCCTTTAGCTGACGCAGTAGCTGTTGCTTGTCCAGATCTGGTCCGGCGCCCTCTGCAATATTATTGTCAGATTCACACCGCACTTTGTTAATTAATTATCTTTTCAAAGTACGTCCTACCAGCGGGGGTCTCTCTGGCTCTCCCTGTGGCGGCCAGTGTGGCCTCAAGTTGGGCCTTGCACTCTTGGAGCTCCTGGGACTGATGGGTATTCTTCTCCATAAGATCCTGCATAAAAATTGATCCTTAAATCAGTTATTTTAACCATTTTAAGTCTCGGGGGCTACTGGCATATATAACTATTAAAATTACTTACACGTATGTCTTTCACATACTGCTCCGTGGCTCTGGTTAACCCATCTTGAGCGGCACGGAGGTGCGCGTTTCCCGCATCAAAGGCATTTAACGCCTCCGGGGAGAAACACGCGTCACGAAGAACTGTCCGGCGACGCCTGTGATTCATGGCGCTCTCCACCTCAGACCGGGTGGCGGACAGCCTGTCGGCATCCTCCGTTGGAGGAGCGTCCGACTCATGCCTTGTATTCGCCTCCCCTTCCGGGCCGTGCGTTGGAGCATGGCTGGCGGAGGCTTGATTGGCAACCTCTCCGGACACTGTCCGGCGAGCTCTCTTTCTGGAAAGGTTATGAGCATTAATATACCTCCTGGGAATCTTTCCCTTAAAAAATAGCGGTGCCCCGTATCGTTGCGGCGATGTTTCAGTTCGCGTTGCACTCCTCTTCTGCCTGCTGGGCCGGACTGAACCTTGTTGTCCGGTCGCCGCGGGCTCGACTTCCTGCCGTAAAGGCGCTTCCTGCCGAACACCATTGGGGCACGGTGGTCAGAACTAAGCATTAAAGAAGTAACGGCGACAGGACTTCGGTCGTACTCACCGGGGAAGCCGGACACAAACCGGGGTAGTCAGCCATAATGGCGACTAAAGCATTATCTATGCTGAGCTGGTGGTACACCCCATCGATCAGTTCCACCGCTAAGTCCGGATCCTCTTCGGAGGCCGGATCGAGGGGCCTTTCTGGGTCTTCGGGTTGTGGGGCTGGGCTTTTTATGCCTTCCACATCCCGATGCAGTTCCTGTGTCAAAATCATACAATAAGACAATTGCCTTTAAAGGCGCGGTTCAGATATGCATGCGACCGTTTACCCAGCTCCGAGGGTTGTTCATGGAAAATCCGTTTAGAGGATTTATGCGGAGGAAGTCCTCCTTCTCCCCCTTGTACAAGCCGGACAGGATCTTCACCAGATCATCGGCCGAGCCAGGTCCCTTGCGGCCGTGACGGGTGGCGTCGTCGTCTCCGTTGAAGTCCCACATGGGGTGGCCCCTATATTGGAGTGGCTGCACCCCACGCATAATGCATGTGGCCATGACTCCGATCATGGTTAATCCGGAATGGGCTAGCAGCCGTATCCGGCCCATCAAGTAATGGACGCTACTATCATCTTCTCGTCGAGGGCTCCTTGGGCGCCAACTTAGGCGTTTCTTCAGGGGAGCGTTCCTGAACTCCGGAAGGCCGATCCGGACTAGATCCGGCAGCGGAGCGTCCTCCATATAAAACCACTCCGAAGGCCAATCTTCGGACGCCTTCTTCGGGGTCCCGGACAGGTATCCGGTCCCGGCGATGCGCCATATTTCGGCTCCGCCCACTTGATATATCGACCCCCCGTGAGAGCGGGGTACAAGCCAAAACAGCCTCTTCCACAGCGCAAAATGGGGCTCAATGCCCAAGAACAGCTCACACAGAGCTACGAAGCCCGCGATGTGCAAAATGGAGGCAGGTATAAGGTGATGAAGCTGGAGTCCGTAGAACTCCAGGAGCCCCCGGAGAAACGAATGTATAGGAAATCCGAGTCCCCTTATTAAGTAGGAGACGAAGCACACCCGCTCTCCTTTGGAGGGATTGGGGATGCTCTCCGCCTGCTTCCCACCATTGTAGGTGGCTAGTCCGGCTCGAACCGGAACCATGAAGGCCGGGGGAAGATATCCCTCTGCTTGGAGCGTCACTAACTCGTTGTGCGGGACTGAGCATCTCCTCCAATCTCCTGGCTTAGGGCTGGGAGCGCGAGAAGAGGAGCCGCGTCGACTGTCCATGTTGGAATGGGTTTGGTGTCAGATGCGCCTCGGTGGGTGCTTGCAGAAGGAGGATGATGTGATTTGGATCTAGATCCTCGCCTCCCTTATAGGCAGCTTATTTGCGCAGCTAGGGGGCAAAACATAAAAATACCCTGGCTTTTCACATTCGTGCGACGCGTGGAAGAAGACCATTATTGGACGGAAGCCAAGAAGCGCAGCATTTATGAAGCAACCGGAAAATATCCGGCAAACACATGGAGCATGAAGAAGAACCCGCCTTGCAAACGCCAAAGACAACATACGCGCCGGATTCGTCGTTATGGAAGCCTGGTTCGGGGGCTACTGAGGGAGTCCCGGACTAGGGGGTGTCCGGATAGCCGAACTATCATCATCGGCCGGACTCCAAGACTATGAAGATACAAGATTGAAGACTTCGTCCCGTGTCCGGATGGGACTTTCCTTGGCGTGGAAGGCAAGCTTGGCGATACGGATATGTAGATCTCCTACCATTGTAAGCGACTCTGTGTAACCCTAGCCCTCTCCGGTGTCTATATAAACCGGATGGCTTTAGTCCATAGGACGAACAACAATCATACCATAGGCTAGCTTCTAGGGTTTAGCCTCCTTGATCTAGTGGTAGATCTACTCTTGTAACCCACATCATCAATATTAATCAAGCAGGACGTAGGGTTTTACCTCCATCAAGAGGGCGCGAACCTGGGTAAAAACATCGTGTCCCTCGTCTCATGTTACCATCCGCCTAGACGCACAGTTCGGGACCCCCTACCCGAGATCCGCCAGTTTTGACACCGACAAGCCCTACGAAGCTTCCCTTCAAGAACTCGCAACCACTGCGCGCTGGCCCCATGGTGGGCACCAACTGTCGTGGAATTATCACGTCAGATGTCCTAGCATAATGACTTAGGTGTGGAGCCATCGCAATGTAGTTAGCTTGAAGGGGTTAAACGGGACAAGGGACATGGAGAGTTTATACCGGTTCGGCCCCTCGCGGTGGAGGTAACGGCCTAATCCAGTGTAGCGTGGTTATGCTTGGGCTTCGATTACCTGGGAGAGAATACGCTTGACCTAATTTTCAACCTCTTTCTTTTCTTCCCTAACTCGCCGCCGAGTTGTCCTTTTATATACACAGGTTAACACCCAGCGTCTTACAGAGTCTCGGCCGGCTCATAGACAACGTGTCCGACTCGGTGACTAACTACCATTGCCTTACAATACAAGTTTATCCTCATGGAGGTTCATCCTTCTGGGCCCTAAGTCGCCTCTGGGTCTTGGGCCATCAGCGGGCTTCTTATGACTCGCCCCCTTCATGGGTTATCACTAGCAGTATGACCCGGCCCCTCCTGGGCGGTTCATACCCGGTAGCTATATCCCCAACATTCCTCGAGTTCTATCGCCTTCAACCGCATCACCTCACCCCCAACACCGTGGTGCTTCTCTCCGCCTTCGTGACCTTCTGTGAAGGTTACCTTGGCATCCTGCCCACACTCGAGCTATGGGGCAGGTCCTTCTACTTGAAACCGGGGACCTGGGCCAAGTGTGAGCTGGCTCAGTGCGACTCCGGGACCCGGTTCCCCTCCATCGCTCTACTGGAATCGACAAAGTTGTGGCAGAAGTCCTAATTCTACTTCTGCAACCTCCACCTGAAAAGGGACTACATCAACATGCCGACTTTCACAACCGGCCCGCCTGGCATGCTGCGCGACAGCTGGGGGTAGCAGCCGAAGCCGGTGCCGGCTGTCATCACCAACATCTTGGTCCGGCTTCAGGAGATGACGGACACGGAGGGCCTCAAGCCGGTGGACCTGCTGGCCGCCTCCATTTATGGCTGGGTTTCACCCCTCCAAGCCCGGCCTCACCGGTTCTGCCACATGAGCGGCCGCCGGGATCCATGCCGGATGTCGACCAAGGAGCTTCCGCTGATTGAGGTGGTCCGCCACATGAACTTCTTCTCTAACAGCAAGCTTAGCAAGGCCGTCTGGAGCTTCGGCAAGCTACCATATAGCCGCGCCAATCCTACACCGTCGGTTAGTATCTATTCCTCCTTCTTTGCTTATGTAGTGCTTCTCATCCGACCTGACCATTCGGACATGGGGCAGCGCTTTCCTGGAGTGGCCAATGCACCAACTCCAAGCTAGCCATGGATGTCGGACTGCGAGGAGAGCGACGCTGGCAACCCTGAGCTAGGGACAGCCTCATTGGAACACAGAGGCGAGGATGACACCGCCTAGGGAGGCGGCGTTGGAGGAGGCGGAGTCGCAGGAGGCGGCACAGGAGGAGATGGCGACGTCCGGGCCTGGCCGGATGACGAAGAAGACGATGAGGGGTAGTGCCTCCCTGAAGGCGTCACGAGGACGAGAGTCGGCCCTTCAATGGAGTGGCCGTCTAGCGGAGCGCCGACTGACGCTCCTCGCGCGCCCAAGCGTCGCGCCGAGGGGATGTTCGGCAGCAAGCTGCCCAAGAAGGCCCAGCAGGCGGCTACGACCAACCAACACGAGGCCGCGAAGGTGGCTGAGGGAGTCCTGGATTAGGGGGGTCCTTGGACAGCCGGACTGTGTACTTGTGCCGCACTGTTGGACTATGAAGATACATGATTGAAGACTTCGTCCTGTGTCCGGGTGGGACTCTCCTTTGCGTGGAAGGCAAGCTTGGCAATTCGGATATGTAGATTTCCTTCTCTGTAACCGACTATGTGTAACCCTAGCCCCCCGGTGTCTATATAAACCGGAGGGTTTAGTCCGTAGGACAACAACAATGATAATCATATGCTAGCTTCTAGGGTTTAGCCTCTATGATCTCGTGGTAGATCAACTCTTGTAATACTCATATCATCAAGATCTATCAAGCAGGAAGTAGGGTATTACCTCCATAGAGAGGGCCCGAACCTGGGTAAACATTGTGTCCCCTGCCTCCTATTACCATTAGCCTTAGACGCACAATTCGGGACCCCCTGCCCGAGATCCATCAGTTTTGACACCGACATTGGTGATTTCATTGAGAGTTCCATTGTGTCGTCATGATAAGGCTTGATGGCTCCTTCAATCATCCAAAGCAATGCGATCCAGGGTGAGGCTTTCCTCCCCGGACAGATCTTTGTATTCGGCGGCTTCGCACTACGAGCCAACTAGCTTGGCCGTCTGAGCAGATCGATAGCTACGCCCCTAGCCATCAGGTCAGGTTTGGAAGCCTGAACTACAGTTCCGATATCCGCGGAGACTTGATCTTCGACGGATTTGAGCCCATGACAGGTGTGCCGTACAGTGGCAATGAGCATGACTTAGATCTGCCATTGGACGGTGTTCAGGAGAACGCACCCGCAGCTGCCCTGGCTTTAAATCTGGAACAGATCGTGCCATCCGAGGACGGGTGGATAGACCCCGCTACGGAGGCCGCACACTCATTGGCGATAGAGCCGAACACATACTTCGCCTCCAATGAGATCTGTGTCATCGGACCCTCGGACTCGTCTTCGGCCATAGGCTCCGAACCGCGCGAATCCGTGCCTATCAAACCAGACATGGAGTTTACCTCCGCGGATATCTTTTAGCACTCACCCTTGGGCGACGTGCTAAGCTCATTAAAACTATGACCGGCTTGAGTGGGAAGAGGACGACGAAGAAATACATTTCCCACCCACCACCCACTTAATAGCCACTGTCGACGACTCAACTGACATGCTTGATTTCGACTCCGAAGACATCGACGATACGAAGGACGACTCCGAAGAAGAACAGGAACCACCGTCCACAGGGCGCTGGACAGCCACCTCATCATATGATATATACATGGTGGACACACCCAAAGAAAACAACGGCAAGGAACGAAAGGATGCAACGGAGGATAATCCTCTTGAGAAGCAATCAAAGCGCCAACGTTAGCGGCGCCGCTCTAAATCCCGCCATAGCAAAAACAGCGATAACGGCACAAGAAAGAATCATACCCCGGACGATTCCAAAGGTAACGACGACCCCATGGACCCAGCTATGGAGCAGGATGAGCCAGTGGATGGCGAACATAGTCCGGGGCCGCTGTCCGATCATAGCGATGCCAAAGACAAAACTCATAAACCTGTCTGCGAAGAGGATAACAGTCCGGACAACGATACATTCATCATCCCGGAAAAGCACTTGGAACAAGAGAACCTCCACAAAAGGCTTATCGCCACCGCGAGGAGCTTGAAGAAGCAGAAGCAAAGGCTTAAGGCCGCGCAGGATACGCTCAACCACAGATGGAACAAAGTGCTCGACATTGACGAAATATACGGTGGCGATCGCCACACGAAGAGCTACCCAAAGCACAAGCTGCTGCTCGAATTCAACGACGAGGCCATAGAGCCCATCCCACCGAAAAACAATATGGACGATCTGCCGGACCGACCACCCCGTGGCCGACACAAAGCGGCTAATGACGCCGCACACAAGTCAGCACACGATCTACATGAGCACCTGGACAAAAGAGCCGGTATGGCTAGGTCCATCTATGGATCCAGGAAGCATGCTCCTACGTAGCATCACGGACACCAAAATGACTATACTGACCGAATACCAGCTCGGAATCAACACCGAACACTAAATCCGTCGGAAGCATGCCACGACACATCCAAATACAGGGGTGCCGCGCACCCCCTGTGCTTCACCGATGAGGTGCTGGATCACGAATTTCCAGAGGGATTTCAACCTGTAAACATAGAGGCATATGACGGAACGACAGACCCTGCAGTCTGGATTGAGGACTGCATTCTTCACATCCATATGGCTCGAGGAGACGATCTCCATGCCATCAAATACCCACCCCTCAAGTTGAAAGGACCAGCTCGCCACTGGTTGAAAAGCCTCCCCGAAAACTCAATTGGAAGTTAGGAGGAACTTGAGGATGCTTTTAGGGCTAATTTTCAAGGGGCCTATGTTCGACCTCCGGATGCAGACGATTTCAGTCACATAATCCAACAACCCGGAGAGTCAGCCCGTAAACTTTGGAACAGATTTCTCACCAAGAAGAACCAAATCGTCGACTGCCCGGATGCTGAAGCCTTAGCGGCTTTCAAACACAATGTCCAGGACGAATGGCTCGCCAGACACCTCGGCCAGGAAAAACCGAGGACAATGGCAGCCTAACAAGCCTTATGACCTGCTTTTGCGCGGGCGAGGACAGTTGGTTGGCCGGCAGCGGCACCAGCGACCCAGGCACATCCGAAATCAGGGACGGCAATGGGAATCCGCGATGCAATAAAAACAAGCATCGAAATAATGAAGACAGCCCATACAACACGGCAGTAAACGCAAGATTCAGGGGCTCTCAACCCGGTCAACGGAAAAAGCCATCTAAAGGCAGCAGAGATGGACCATCCAGCCTAAACAAAATTCTAGACAGATCATGTCAGATCAATGGCACCCCCGAGAAACCTGCGAATCACACCAACAAAAAATGTTGGGTCTTCAAGCAGGCCGGCAAGCTAAACGCCGCACACAAGGGGAGGGAGCCGCCAAGAGACGAGGACGAACCTCGCCAGTCGAACACTGGGGGACAGAAAACATTTCCACCAGAGGTCAAAACAGTGAACATGATTTACGCAACCCACATACCAAAGAGGACGCGCAAACGCGCACTCCGAGATGTATACGCTCTAGAACCTGTCGCCCCCAAATTCAACCCATGGTCGGCCTGCCCGATCACTTTCGATCACAAGGATCATCCGACTAGTATCCGGCATGGAGGCTCGGCTGCCTTGGTGCTCGACCCAATAACTGGCGGATACCATCTCACCCGAGTCCTCATGCACGGCGGCAGTAGTCTTAATCTGATATATCAGGACACTGTCCGCAAGATGGGGATAGACCCATCAAGAATCAGCCTAAGCAATACCACCTTTAAAGGAGTAATACCAGGCGTGGAGGCCTGCTACACGGGCTCTCTAACACTAGAGGTTGTATTCGGTTCTCCCGACAACTTATGAAGCGAAGAACTAATCTTCGATTTTGTTCCATTCCGAAGCGGCTACCATGCACTACTCGGAAGAACGGCCTTCACTCGTTTCAATACAGTTCCGCATTACGCTTATCTTAAACTTAAGATGCCCGGTCCATGTGGCGTCATCACAATTAGCGGAAATACATAGCGTTCCCTGCGTGCGGGAGAATATGTGGCCGCTCTAGCAGCTGATACACTGACCGGCCTCTCCAACCCAAGTAGCTAATCTGTCGTCGAGACCACGGACACTGCTAGATGTGTTCGGTGCACCACTATTTGTAGCAGCACATATAAACGTGAGCTTGACTGAGGGCTATGCCCCCATATGTGGTTCTAGGGGCTGCCTGCATGAAAAGAATCCATAGTTCGGTTGGATCCTATTTACACTTAAGAAATTGAATTTTCACGGTTCATTAAGTTTAACCAACATTATGCACGGTCACAAAAGAATATTTCACTTGAGTTTTTCCTTCTTTTTACAGATGACTATCGTTCTACACCCTTCCAGGATACGGCACAACAGAGACAAAGGCGCAGACGTGCAGCAGGGACCCGTTCCAAGGTTTCTTTTTAGATTAAGACCCTGTGTAAACCTTTTTCACTGTCTCTTGTTGGCTCACACCCCCCTGGTACTTAAAACGACCAAGAGGGATACCAGCATTATTGGCAAACTTATTATTCGCCGATCTAAAATGGACGTTATAAGGGCAGCATCCAATGTGTTTTTGGGATTTATGCCCTTACCACAACTGCTCTTTCATCACATCAAATTTATGCACGTATCCGGAAATTCAAGGATCATTATCGAGGGCGGTACTCAGCCCAGTATATGTTGTAAAGTCGAATACCTTCGGGAGTGTTCGGCGTCGCGAGTTTGGCCTTATATGCATCAGCTCTGAATCATGTCTTTGGTCAATAGTTGGGTTTGCCCGGCTCCCGTGTTTTGCTACCTTACATTCCGCTCTATCGGCTAAGGTGGCACCGGGAGAACTACTGCGATTGTGCCCTAGTTCATCTAGATGAGCACCTCAGTAGAGAAAGTCGAAAACTGACTGTCATGATAAAGCGAGAGACTGGTCAACCACTCGATGACCCAGCGGAATCTTCACGATTCCTCCGCATTAACGAAGGACCGGTTTCTCGGTCACGTATGTACACGCACCATAATCGGATGGGCGCGAACATACTAGGGGCTATATAGTAGCCCCACCGTCAAACTCCTATGGCTAAGTGAAAGTGTTAAAGCTATATAGTCTAATCGCCTTGTTCGCCATGCTATCACCTCCTTAACGGGCCAAGACGTTGGATCAAGTGTGATTATGCGCTTTAACCGAACACCCCCGCATTATATGTGTGGGGGCTAAAGCCGACGACTGCAAACTTTCAGGTTATATACATACATACATAAATGACCGCATAGGAGGCACTATAATACTTTACGGGAAAAAGTATAAATATAGCCTTTATTATCAAAAAAGCATTGTTTTTACAATAAAGATACATGTCACTGGAACATGGTATTCTTTGAGCACCGAGCCTCTATTAAACGGGCACCTTCTAGGACTTCTTCAAAATAGTGCTCGGGCGAGCCTTGACCCCCAGACGGATCCCTGATTGCAACATCGGTGGCCTCCATCTTCGCCCAATATGTCTTAACATGGGCAAGAGCCATCCGTGCACCCTCTATGCACGCCGACCTCTTGACAACGTTGATATGAGGCACAACACAAAGAAATCGTTGCACTAAACCAAAATAACTACCTGAACTCGGTTCCTTCGACCACATGTGATCCACGACAGCCTTCATGGCAAGCCCGGACAACATATGGAGCTCGGCCCACTCGGCCATTTGCTCATTCAACAGCAGCGGACGCTTTGGAGCACTAAACTGCGACCAGAACAATATTTCCACCTCATCATATCCTTGAAATACTCCGTCGCATCAGCAGCACTCTTTGCTAAATCCAAGTATGCGTCTGCAGAACTCCACAATTGATCAAGAGGGGCATATTTTGGATCACCGAACTTCGTTTGCAATAAAAAGGGCTTCCCAGCCGCGATATCTCTGGCTTGCCGAAGCTCCTCCCGCGCCGCTCTGATTTCAGAGCGAGTTTCCTTTGCTGCTTGCAAGGTCTTCTCTAGGTCAGTCGTTTTCGTCTGGTTTTCCCTTTCAAGAAGCTCATATCGGCTGGCGACATTTTGTAGCTCAATAGTCATGTTGGCTATTTTATCCTCACTTTGGCGATGAGCAGCCTATTCGGCTTTTAATTCTTCATCTGCCTTCAGGGCGGCCGCATCACTTCTCCTAGCTTGCTCCTTGGCTCGGGCAAGTTCTGCCTGAAGGGTCTCCACGGCGGCAGCCCCATTTGCACTCAAAGCATATTATAAATACTAGCATCATGCTCTTCTTAATATTTGCTGACCACCCTAACATACATACCCTGTGCCTCATCAAGCCGCTTGTTCACAAGCATGATGTCCGCATCCGCCACGTCAAGTTGCCGCCTCAATTCGGCAAATTCAGCAGTCCGGACAGCCGCTGGACCCTCAGCCGCCTGCGCACGAAAGCAGCGCTATCATTACCTGAGACTATGATCCTTTGCTTGCCGCGTCTGGACGGCAACCAGAGTCTCAGGGGCTACTATCTATACAAAGCACACCTTGCACGTGTGGTACAGTCAAATATATATATATATATATATATATATATATATATATATATATCACTTTGCGTACCTCAAAGCCTCTTAGCAGGCTCGTAAAAGCTTCATTCAACCTGCCTTTTGCGGATGAAATCCTCTCAACCACCATACCCATTAAGGTATGATGTGCCTCTGAGATAGCCGCTTGCTCCAGAAGACCCATCATTGTGTCCGGTTGTACGCCGGACAATCCCAGGCTTCTTCTGTTGGTCTCCTTAGGAGCCGAGAACTTCGGATTTCGGGCGGCCGAAGAGTTACCTTCTGGCCTTTGCGGATTAGGAGAAATCCTCCGGGACGACACCTCAGGGTCGTCCGCCTCATGAGGCGGGGAAGCAGGGGGTGGCGTTTCGCTCTCCATCATCTCTAGAAGAAGATCCCCTAAAGACGAACATTGTTGAGAAGGGCTATGAGCCGGACTGCAAAACATATGTCTCGGTTGTTATTCTCAAGAAAAGAGCAGGGAGTATTTACTAAAGTGCCTTTATTCACTTACGGCTCGGTTGACGGCTGACCCCCTTGCGGGCGCTATGCGGTAAGGATGCCCGCTGGGGCAGGGCCCCCTGGTGAAGGTTTCTTCCCTTGTTTGAAAACCTCCGTTTCCAAGTCTTCAGAGGCGGTCCTTTTCGTCCCGTAGGGACAGGCGATTCTGGATTCACCTCCCCGATCATCCTCCAACACGGAGGCATTAATTCCCCTGGGTAGGATGCGTAATGTATGAAGCCCGCTTTTGGCTTCTCTATTCCTCCCCTCGTCTTCTCCTAAGGGCACTAGATAAGGTGCACGAGCCAGCATCCTGGTTAGTACAGGATCCGGCGAGCCTTCGGGAAGAGGGGCCGAACACCTGATCCTCTCCGCCTTTCTTATCCAGTCCTAGCCGAGGATAATTTTTCAGAATAATGGTGTAACAAATATAATGACATCATGTTCGGTTGCGGAGTTACTTACTTGGGTACCTGGACGGTTGCAGTTGATACCCGCATCCTCGATGGTGTCCAGACACTTTATTCGTGATCCGAAGAATAAACAATACATTCCTTCGAGCGTTACGCCGAAGAAGTGTTGAATGGTTCACAGTCCTTCTGGGTTGAACTCCCACATATGGAGAGATCGATGTTGGCATGGCAGGACACGACGAACTAACATTACTTGAATTACTTTAACTAGACTAATATCCCTTTTGAGGAGATCACGGATGCGGCTTTGCAATGTCAGCACGTCATTAACTGGTCCCCAGTCCAGCCCCTTGTTGACCCATGATACCAGTTGTGGCGGAGGGGCAGAGCGGAAGGCTGGGGCGGCTACCTGCTTTGTACCTCGGGGTGCTGTGATGTAGAACCACTCACGTTGCCATAGGTCGGACACCTCCGGGAAGGAACCCATTGGCCATAAGGCGTCGGAACCTTTTTTTATTATAGCGCCTCCGCACTCCATGTGTCGCCCGTCGATCATCTTTGGCTTCACATTAAAGGTCTTGAGCCATAAGCCGGAGTGTGGGGTAATGCGTAGGAAGGCCTCACACACGACGATAAACGACGAGATGTGAAGGAAAGAATCTGGAGCTAGGTCATGAAAATCTAGCCCGTAATAGAACATGAGCCCTCTAACAAAGGGATCAAGACTAAAGCCTAGCCCTCGGAGGAAGTGGGAGACGAATACAACACTCTCATTGGGTTCGGGAGTGGGGATAACCTTCCCTTGAGCAGGTAGCCTGTGAAGGATTTGGGCGGTCAGATACCTAGCCTCCCTAAGCTTCTTGATGTCCTCCTCTGTGACAGAAGAGGCCATCCACTGGCCTTGAAGGTTGGATCCGGACATGGTTGAAGGTCCGGAGCACTTAGACTGAACCTTGGGTGTTGGAACTCGAGGTAGGGGAAGGGAAGGATCGGGCGTGGTAAGTAAAGGACCGGTCTTGACCTCTTTATAAAGACGGTGAATATCAAGCGTCCTCTGCGTGGCCGTTTGGAACTTGCCTAAAACCGAGGAGTCATACTGATGGCACGGTTGGGTTACCCATGCCCGTATTGATGAGAATCCCGTGATAAGGGGAACACGATCTCTGCTTCGACAAGACATGCCAATAAAACTGCCTCGCAAGACATGCAGCTGAAGGTTGAGAAAAACGGTTCGTATAATGACCGGGCCGCGGCATGATGTCACGCTATGGAAAGTTGTCAGTAGATTAGATTTGTGGAATATTATGCTCTCTACGGTGGTACGTGGAATTTGTTTTGCAGAGCCAGACATGATTCATGTGTTCAAAATCTACCTTGGAGTATTCAGAGAAGGAACCCGCCTTGCAATGCCGAAGACAATTTGCACGCTGGACTCGTCTTCATTGAAGCCTAGTTCAGGGGCTACTGAGGGAGTCCTGGATTAGGGGGTCCTCGGACAGCCGGACTATGTACTTGTTCTAGACTATTGGACTATGAAGATACAAGATTGAAGACTTCATCCCGTGTCCAGGTGGGACTCTCCTTTGCGTGGAAGGCAAGCTTGGCAATTCGGATATGTAGATTTCCTTCTCTGTAACCGACTCTGTGTAACCCTAGCCCCCTCCGGTGTCTATATAAACCGGAGGATTTAGTCCGTAGGACAACAACAATGATAATCATAGGCTAGCTTCTAGGGTTTAGCCTCTATGATCTTGTGGTAGATCAACTCTTGTGATACTCATATCATCAAGATCAATCAAGTAGGAAGTAGGGTATTACCTCCATAGAGAGGGCCCGAACCTGGGTAAACATTGTGTCCCCTGCCTCCTGTTACCATTAGCCTTAGACACACAGTTCGGGAACCCCTACCCGAGATCCGCCGGTTTTGACACCGATAGTGGTCGCCACCCGGAGGGCCCTAAAGGAGTTGCCGATGGTGTCTGGGTAAGTGCATCAGTTGCATGGTCTTTATATTTTTTGTCTTTCCCTTTGCGAGTTTCTCATTCTTGTTTGCTTTGCTGAGCAAGGCACCCATCCCCACAATGCAGGCTCCATCCGCCTTGCTGATCGGGTCAGCAGGGGGCTCCGAGGAGGCCCGACGTGTGGACCCGATCGCCGCCCTTCGAGAGGTGACAGAAAGGAATGCGTGGGAGGCGCGAGAGGAGCGATAGGCCGCAGATCAGGCGACAGTGCAGGCAGAGGCCGATGCCAAGGCCACGAAGGATTCTGCTGGTGGCGGGATCCCGTAGGCTGCCAATCTCGAGCAGCCGAAGGCATAGGTGGGGGAGAGCCAGACACCGTCTAGAGCAGCCGGAGCCAACCAATCAGCGCCAGAGCATGGTACGCCTCCAACGTATCTATAATTTTTGACTGTTCCATGCTATTATTTTATCTGTTTTTGATGTTTTATATGCATTAATATGCTATTTTATATTATTTTTGGGACTAACCTATTAACCTAGAGCTCAGTGTCAGTTCCTGTTTTTCCTTGTTTTTGAGTTTCGCAGAAAAGAAATACCAAACGGAGTCCAAACAAAATGAAACTTTCGCGATGCTTTTTGTTGGACCAGAAGACAACCAGAATACTTGGAGATGAAGTCAGAGGAGCAACGAGTCAGCCACAAGGACGGAGGGTGCGCCCAGGGGGTAGGGCGCGCCCCCATCCTTGTGGGGCCCCCGTGACCCTCCCGACCTAATTCTTTTGCCTATATATTCCCATATATCCCCAAACCACCAGAGGCATCCACGAAAACACTTTTCCACCGCCGCAACCTTTTGTACTCGTGAGATCCCATCTAGGGACCTTATTCGGCACCCTGCTGGAGGGGGATTCGATCATGGAGGGCTTCTACATCAACTCTATTGCCCTCTGATGAAGCGTGAGTAGTTTACCACAGACCTACGGGTCCATAGCTAGTAGCTAGATGGCTTCTTCTCTCTCTTTGATCCTCAACACCATGTTCTCCTTGATGTTCTCGGAGATCTATTCGATGTAATACTTTTTTGCGGTGTGTTTGCCGAGAACCGATGAATTGTGGATTTATGATCAGCTTATCTATGAATATTATTTGAATCTTCTCTGAATTCTTATATGCATGATTTGATATCTTTGTAATTCTCTTTGAACTATTGGTTTTGTTTGGCCAACTAGATTGGCTTTTCTTGCAATGGGAGAAGTCTTAGCTTTGGGTTCAATCTTATGGTGTCCTTTCCCAGTGAAGTAGGGGCAGCAAGGCACATATTGTATTGTTGGATAAAAGTATGGGGTTTTCATCATATTGCTAGACTTAATTCCTCTACATCATGTCATCTTACTTAATGCGTTACTCTGTTCTTTATGAACTAAATACTCTAGATGTATGTTGAATAGTGGTCGATGTGTGGAGTAATAGTAGTAGATGCAGAATCGTTTCGGTCTACTTGACACGGACGTGATGCCTATATTCATGATCATTGACTTAGATATCGTCATAACTTTGCGCTTTTCTATCAAATGATCGGCAGTAATTTGTTCACCCACCGTATAATTTGATATCTTGGGAGAAGCCTCTAGTGAAACCTATGGCCCACGGGTCTATTTTCCATCATATTAGTTTCCGATCTACTATTTTGCAATCTTTTACTTTCCGATCTATAAACAAAAAATACCAAAAATATTTACTTTATCGTTTATCTATCTCTATCAGATCACTTTTGCAAGTAACCGTGAAGGGATTGACAACCCCTTTATCGCGTTGGGTACAAGTTGTTTGATTGTTTGTGCAGGTATTCAGTGATTTGTGCGTTGTCTCCTACTGGATTTATAGATTGGTTCTCAAACCAAGGTAAATACTTATCTCTACTTTGCTACATCACCCTTTCCTCTTCGAGGGAAAAAGCAACACAAGCTCAAGAAGTAGCAGGAAGAATTTCTGGCACCATTGCTGGGGAGATCTACACCAAGTCAAGACATACCAAGTACCCATCATAAAATTCTCATCTATTGCATTACATTAATCGCCATTTGCCTCTCATTTTCCTCTCCCTCACTTCTAAAATGCCTTTTGAAAAGATTCGCCCTTTTCTTCGTCCTTTTCTTTGCTTCCTTTCCATACGTCTTTTTGTTTGTGTTTCCATGTGCCTTCTATTTGCTTGCATCTTTGCTTGCTAAAAATCTATTGATATTGATCCACTTAAAGTGTTCTACTTGGATCATCTTCGATCTATATGTGTTGAAACCCCAACTAGTTTAGTTGAGGGAAAATCTTTAGATGAGCATGCTCATTTTGTGCGTCACCGTTTGTCGGAAAAAGAGAGACTCTTATGGAATCAAATAAACAATTTGTTGTGTTATGCTTGGAATCTTTGTGAAATTTATGATTTTACTTGTTGCTCTAAGAACCCTAAAAACACCTTCCCTACCTATGTGAGTTTAATAATAATGAAATCTTATATTCTTATGAAAAGGGTGTTTATAGTTACTATGATATTGAACAAATTGAAGAATTTGTTGCTTTTAAGGGTGTTCATGAAGTTCATTCTTTGATTGAAAAGTATGATATTACTCTCTACAAATCTGAAAATTCCGACATACTTAACTATTGCTATGAGAACTATGCTCATAATGCCTATGTTAAGTAGTTTATTGAGAGAATGACCATTGCTTTGGAAGAAAATAATGATATGCATGAATCTATAGATAATTATGATTCCGGATATTTGATTGAAATATCCCTTGATGAACATGATGCTTGCTATTCTTATGTCCGTGAAGCCAATATTTATGGAGATGAATTTGCTAAGTTCCTTATGTTAAACATGAGATTGTTGCTATTGCAACCATACTTGATAGTTCCTTGAATCAAAAGCATGATTGCAATAATGTTATTATAAATTATATTAATGTTAATTGTGTTAATGATATGCAAAACCCTAAGCTTGGGGATGCTAGTTTTGCTATGTCCACTACTTGTTGCAATGATCATGATTGGGGTGATTCTTGTTATGATCTTGAAAATTTATTTAAGCCCCATGATGAATATGAGATTGATAATAATGTTTGCAATAATATTGAAAGTGGGTTTGGAAGAGTGTCAACTTTAGATCCCACATATTTGGAGAATGTTCAGTCTTATGAATGTTTTGAGAAAAGTGGGTTTGGAGAGGCCATGACTTTAGTTAATGTTGATCCCACTATTTTGGAAGAGTGTCAACTTCGCATGCATGTGGATCGTGTTGAGAATATGTTTTGTGATATATATATTGTTGAATTTGCTTATGATCCTACATGTAATTATTATTAGAGAGGAAAATATGGTTGTAGAAATTTTCATGTTACTAAATAACCTCTCTTCATGTTGAGATTCTTATCGTCTCTTTCTTCTTCCTTGCGTATGCTAGTTTTTGCTTGCCTTGATAATTTGTTTGCTTATAAAATACTTATGCATAAGAAGTATGTTAGACTTAGATGTGTTTGTCAATTTTTTAATTATGCTCTCTTTGTGCTTCAATTCTTCTCTTTTATGTGACCACCATTGAAATTATCAATGCCTAGCTAAGGGTGTTAAACAATAGCGCTTGTTGGGAGGCAACCCAAATTTATTTTTTCTTTGCTTTCTGCTCCTGTTTTATAAATAATTCATATAGCCTCTAGTTAGATGTTTTTTGTGTTTTAATTAGTGTTTGTGCCAAGTAAGACCTTTGGGATAGCTTACAGTGATAGTTGTTTTAATCTTGCTGATAAACAGAAACTTTTCGCTCACGAAAATAATTTTAATAATTCATAGAGGCGTGCTTTTGATTTGATTCTTCTTGTAATAGATTGGTACACAAATTGCCGAGGTTGTCCTAATTTGTCAGAATTTTTGGAGTTACAGAAGTATTCGAAGTTTCCAGATTGCTACATACTATTCTGTTTTTGACAGACTCTGTTTCTTTGTGTTGTTTTCTTATTTTGATGAATCTATGGGTAGTATCGGGGGGTATGAACCATGGAGAAGTTGGAATATAGTAGATATTACACCAATATAAATAAATAATGAGTTCACAACAGTACAATAAAGTGGTGATTTATTTTCTTATACTAACGGAGCTTATGAGATTTTCTGTTGAGTTTTGTGTTGTGAAGTTTTCAAGTTTTGGGTAATTAAGGATTTGATGGACTATGGAACAAGGAGGGGCAAGAGCCTAAACTTGGGGATGCCCAAGGCACCTGAAAGGATCGATATAGTTGACTAGAGGGGGGTGAATAGGCAACTAACAATTTTTAGCTTTTCTTACCAAATTAAACTTTGCATCAAAGTAGGTTGTCTAGATATGCAACTAGGTGAGCAACCTATATGATGCAATCAACAACAAGCACACAAGCAATCAAGGGATACAACACTAATAAGCTTGCACAAGTAAAGGCACGAGATAACCAAGAGTGGAGCCGGTGAAGACGATGATGTGTTACCGAAGTTCCTTCCTTTTGAGTGGAAGTACGTCTCCGTTGGAGCGGTGTGGAGGCACAATGCTCCCCAAGAAGCCACTAGGGCCACCGTATTCTCCTCACGCCCTCACACAATGCGAGATGCCATGATTCCACTATTGGTTCCCTTGAAGGCAGCGACCGAACCTTTACAAACAAGGTTGGGGCAATCTCCACAACTTAATTGGAGGCTCCCAACGACACCATGAAGCTTCACCACAATGGACTATGGCTCCGCGGTGACCTCAACCGTCTAGGGTGCTCAAACACCCAAGAGTAACAAGATCCGCTAGGGATTAGGGGGGAATCAAATTTCTCTTGGTGGAAGTGTAGATTGGGGCCTTCTCAACCAATCTCGAGCAAATCAACAAGTTTGATTGGCTAGGGAGAGAGATCGGGCGAAAATGGAGCTTGGAGCAACAATGGAGCTTAGGGATGGAAGAGGTGCGTCTTCTTGGAGAAGAAGACCCCTTATATAGTGGGGGGACAATTCCAACCGTTACCTACCACTCAGCCTGCGACTCGCGGTACTACCGCACGGGCCTGCGGTACTACCGCGGTGTCCCGCGGTACTACCGTGGGTGCGGCAGAGCCTGGACCTGAACAGAAGAGCACTGACAGGGTGTGGTAGAACCGCTGGCGCGGTACTACCGCGACACCATGCGGTACTACCGCAGGGCAGCCACGGTCCAGGCACGGTAGGCACGGATATAAAAAAATACATCTATGACTACCTCCGCTGAGATTTTATCGATGCAAAAATCCAACACGGTACTACTGCAGCCCAGGTGCAGTACTACCATGCAGGGTGCAGATGTAAAAAATTACATCCACCCCTACCTTCGCCCATGCTGCTGTGCCTGGCCAGGCAGCACGGTACTACCACCCTAGAGCACGGTACTACCGCGTAGGGCACGGATGTAAAAAATTACATCCGCCCCTACTACCGCTTGTGCAGCAGCCCCAGGCCAGAGCTCATAGTACTACCGCTCAAAAAGGAGCGGTACTACTGTGGGAGCCCACGATAGTGCCGTGCCGGAGCCCGGTACTACCACTGGCACCTGCGGTAGTACCGCTCTGGGGAGCAGTACTACCGCCAGCCTGTGAACGGCAACACTCGGAGTCCTTCATTTCGCAGAGACATGGTGAGACGGAGGAAACTCCAAAGATCCAAAGGAAAGGCGCTGCAAAGGGAACGTGTACGTGAGATTCCACCCAAACCTTTCCAAAGCGGATCCCCTCTTAATAGTACGGCTTTCCTAACCAAAAAGAAACGTAGAGAAACACCGTCTTTAATAATCTTCGAGGGGCATCAAATCGTCTTGTGTTTAGTCATGATATATCTGAAAAGCTCAATAGACATGATTAGTCCGCAAAAGCATTGTCATCAATCACCAAAACTACTAAGGGACAAGTATGCCCTTACAATCTCCCCCTTTTTGGTGGATTGATGACAATACGGGATTTGCACATAGAGATAACAGATGAGGCATCGGCAAACCCACCATCTATAAAATATAGACGGGATCCCCCTAGATGTGTGCATTCTAGAGATGTATTTGGACAGCACGGCACACATACTAGGATCAACACTCCCCCTATATTTTATAGACAAGGCATCTCTTGCAATAGTAAAAACATCATTAAGGAAGTAGGCAAGAATATAGATATGACTAAGTAACGAAGACATAAAGATAAGTAGGAGTGCATATGTCTTACACCATATGATAGAACTTAGTCTCACAAGCACAACCAAACCAAAGCAAACGAAGTTCAACAGACAGAAAGCAAAGCGACAAGGCGAAACACATGACACACGACACGCAAATCCTACACTCTCTCCCCCTTTGGCATCGAGACACCAAAAAGACAGAGAGGGCACCTACAACAAAGGTGGTAGCTCAGGCGGAGAACGACTCCTTGTTGCCAGACTCGGCAGCAGGAATGGTCTCCTCCTCAGAATCACTCCACTTGTAGCCCTGCTTAGCCATCCAGGCAGCCTCGAGGGTGATGTGCTTCTCAGATCCGCTAGACACGTCCTCGCCGCACGCCCTCAAGATCCTCTTGTCGCGACAGCGACACTCCTTCTGAGCAACATGGGCCTTGTACTGACCCTGGGTCTGCATGCAGAACAGCCTCTTCATCTTGATCTTCAGCTTCTTCGCCCAAGAGGGCTCAACAGAGGGAGGAGTGTAACCAGCAAAACGATCCTCAGCAGCTTCTTCCTCCTCAATATCCTCCTCATCCACAGCCATCTTGGCAGCCTTAGCGGTAGTGGTGGTGTTAGCCCATTGACTCTTAATGTGGAGCTTGATGGTCTCATGACGAATCCAGCCTGGAGCTCAAACTCATCATTGGGATAGAGCTTCTCCCAAGTCTTGGAGATCAAGTGAAATAGGTAAGGCCCATAGATGGGGACCTTACGGTTGAACACAGCAAACTGAAGCTCACACCACATGATATGTGAGACATCAAGTGGCTGAGTCTGAGTCTGACGAGCCTCCACACAAATGGGCATCATGTCAACAAGGTAAGCATGCACCTGGCCCATGTCACCAATGCATGGGAAGAGGGTGTTGCGGAAGAGCCGATGCATGATTTCAAGGAAGGGGTTCAGCACCCACACCTGCTTCTTGCTGGGAAGAGTCTTCTGAACAAGGAAAGGCATGAGCTTGTTCTTGTTGGCAGACTCAGAGTTGGCATGAGGGTGGACTCCAACGGGCGTGTCGAGCCCTTCATCTGGAACTTGAAGCAACTCCATGAACTCCTTACATTTAGAAGACATCCGTCGACCATTGGTCATCCAAGTCATGGTCCTTGCTTCATCGAAGTCAAAGTGAACCGAAGCAAAGAATTGTGCCAAAATTTCTGGATCAAAGTCCATGTGAAAAGTGAGTATGTGCTCAATGCCAAACTGCTCCACTAGATCCAAGGCCTCTCCAAAGTAGCCATGGTTCTTGTCCTGCCTCATATGATGCATGTCAATCCAGTGAACTTCCACATAGATGTTCTGCTTGGCCTTGATCACATCAAGATAGATAAGATTCTACTGCTTGGTCCAAAAGAGATCATTGCCTCAGAAGTTAGCCCAGGGATTCACATATGGATTGAGCTTCCTTCGAATGACGAACTCGGCCTGAGGCATCTCATCCATGCCCATGACGGGCTCCTTCTGCTTGGTGGCAGTGTGCTTGGTCCTGCGTTGGGAAGCAGATGACCCCTTTAGAGCTTCGTCTTGGTTGCGCAGCCGCTTTGACCCTGTGTCATGGCTGGGATTCGAGTGACGAGCATGAGAACCGGAGCCACCACCACTTAAACACAAAACACAAGAACACACACGAGAAACAAGAAAGATCAATGCAAATGCCAAGGCCAAAGCCAAAATAAACAAATAAGCACGAGATCTGGACAGAAAAAGAGCTCAGGATGCATCTACGGTAGTAGTGGTCCGCTGTATGGATGTAAAAAAATTACATCCACACCAGCCATGGTAGTGGAGGCACGGTAGTACCGCGCCTGGAGCAGAAGTAATTTTTTACTTCTGTGCTCCAAGCAGTAGTACTGCACCAAGGAGCGGAAATACCGCTCCAAGGAGCGAAAGTACCGCGTGGAGCCGGTTACGAGCGAGGGTGCGGTAGTACCGCTCTAGGAGGAGCAGTAGTACCGCACAGATCGAAAAAATGCGACCGGAGCCACGGATCTGGATCTAGAACCTCCGCACGTCTGCATCAGTACTACCGTTGATCAAATGGAACTATTTTGACAATCCAAAGAACATGTTTACTACACTACCACTCTCCTACGAATCCCACTTGCATAGATTTAGCCAAAAATCTCAAGAACACCACATGCATCTCCCCAAGACCTAGAAGCACAAGAAAGGAAGAAAAAGAGAGGAACTTGGGGAAAAACCTTGGTCCATGGCAAGAGGGCGAGGTGGGGAACGATCGCACCGATCGGAATCCGAGGAGAGCGATCGGAGATGAAGATCTGGCGAGGGCCTCCAGCGCCGTTCTTGGGCAGGAGAGAGAGAGAGACGGGGTGGGGAATAGAGATGAATGGGTATGGGGGAGTTAGAACAACCACTGCCCCGCTCTTAACCCCATCCGCTCGCGTGGGCGTGGAAGTACCGCGGGTCATCGCGGTAGTACCGTCGGGGCGGAAGTACCGCATGCTGGGCGGTAGTACCGCTCTTCTAACGGTAGTAAAAAATTAATGCCGCGATGGTAGCGGTAGTACCGTGCCCCTGGAAAGCAACTGTGCACGCACAGAGCCACCAACTCATGTGGTAGTACCGTGGCTTGCCATGGTAGTACCGTAACCCCAAGAAAGTGCAAGTTTCACACGAGAGGGAAAAAGGCATTTGCAAGACAACCTTCAAAAATGTCGAACAGCCAAGAAGCAAGCACAAACGAAGACACAAACACGGCACAGAGAAGAAAGCACAAGACAACGGAGACCAACAAACTGACCACAACTCTCAGGAAGAGAGGGTGGTGGCCGAAGCCACCTATGTATGAGTCACTTGGTATGGCACCGCGAAGAATTATCCTTGGTCCCATGACCGAGACTCGTCTTTGAAGCACAAGTACCATCGAAAATGGCTAATGTGAAATAGTTTGATCAATTTATGCATAATGGGGGGAGGGAAAGTTCATTGAGAGAACAATACTCCCCCTATGTCCATGCCTACACCTAGACAAGATAGCATGATGAGTATGGTGGGGTGTGCAAGGGTTCAAACCACATTGCTCGAATCAATGATATTTACTTCATGCCTTAACTCGCGAAATCTTGCTTCATCCAAGGGCTTCGTGAAAATATTTGCAAGGTTATCATGAGTGTTGACATACTTGAGCTTGATCTCCCCTCGCCTAATGTGATCCCTGATGATATGATACCGAATCTCAATATGCTTTGTGATACGTCTCCAACGTATCTATAAATTTTGATTGTTCCATGCTATTATATTACCCGTTTTGGATGTTTATGGGCTTTATTTTATACATTATTATAACTTTTGGGACTAACCTACTAAATGGAGGCCCAGCCCATAATGTTGTTTTTTTGCCTATTTCAGTATTTCGAAGAAAAGGAAAATCAAATGGAGTCCAAACGGAATGAAACCTATTGGAGCATGATTTTTGGAACGAACAAGATCCGGAGAGCTTGGAGTGCAAGTCAAGAAACAACCGGAGCCTCCACGAGATAGGAGGGCGCCCCCCCCCCTGTAGGGAGCGCCCCCTGTCTTGTGGGCCCCTCGGGCATCCATCGACGTACTTCTTCCTCCTATATATACCTACGGACCCCGAAAACATCCAGGGCCACCACGAAACACAATTTCCACCACTGTAACCTTCTGTATCCGTGAGATCCCATCTTGGAGCCTTCGTCAGCACTCTGCCGGAGGGGGAATCGACCATGGAGGGCCTCTACATCAACATCCTTGCCCCTCCTATGAGTTGTGAGTAGTTTACCACAGACCTACGGGTCCATACTTATTAGCTAGATGGCTTCTTCTCTCTTTTTGGATCTCAATACAATGTTCTCCCCCTCTCTTGTGGAGATCTATTCGATGTAATCTCTTTTTGCGGTGTGTTTGTCGAGATCCGATGAATTGTGGGTTTATGATCAGATTTATCTATGGATATTAATTGAATCTTCTCTGAATTCTTTTATGTATGATTGAGTTATCTTTGCAAGTCTCTTCGAATTATCGGTTTGGTTTGGCCTACTAGATTGATCTTTCTTGCCATGGGAGAAGTGCTTAGCTTTGGGTTCAATCTTGCGGTGTTCTTACCCAGTGACAGAAAGGGTTGCAAGACATGTATTGTATTGTTGCCATCGAGGATAACAAGATGGGGTTTATATCATATTGCATGAGTTTATCCCTCTACATCATGTCATCTTGCTTAATGCGTTACTCTATTCTTATGAACTTAATACTCTAGATGCATGCTGGATAGCGGTCGATGTGTGGAATAATAGTAGTAGATGCAGGCAGGAGTCGGTCTACTTGTTATGGACGTGATGCCTATATACATGATCATGCCTAGATAATCTCATAACCATGCGCTTTTCTATCAATTGCTCGACAGTAATTTGTTCACCCACCGTAATACTTATGCTCTCGAGAGAAGCCTCTAGTGGAACCTATGGCCCCCGGGTCTATCTCTTATCATATTTGCTTTCAATCTACTTTTGTTTGCATCTTTACTTCTTGCATCTATATTATAAAATACCAAAAATATATTTATCTTATCATACTATCTCTATCAGATCTCACTTCCGCAAGTGGCCGTGAAGGGATTGAGAACCCCTTTATTGCGTTGGTTGCGAGTTCTCAGTTTGTTTGTGTAGGCGCGTGGGACTTTTGAGGAGCCTCCTACTAGATTGATACCTTGGTTCTCAAAAACTGAGGGAAATACTTACGCTACACTTGCTGCATCACCCTCTCCTCTTCGGGGAAAACCAACGCTAGCTCAAGACGTAGCAAGAAGGATTTCTGGCGCCGTTGCCGGGGAGGTCTTCGCTCAAGTCAAGACATACCAAGTACCTATCACAAACCCATCTCCCTCGCATTTACATTATTTTCCATTTGCCTCTCGTTTTCCTCTCCCCCACTTCACCCTTGTCGTTTTATTCGCCCTCTCTTTCCCAATCTCCTCCTCTTTTTTTGCTTGCCGTTTTTCTGTTTGCTTGTGTGCCTGTTTGTCCTTATGGCTTTGCCTAAAGGTCCTGACCACCTTCTCAGAAGGATGGATGAGATTGAATCAAGAAGCTTTATGAATTTGTAATTTGAGCATAATAATTTATTTAGAAAAGATCTTAAGGAACAAAAAAGTTTTTGGGGGTTTATGAACAAAGAGCTTGATGATATGAATAAAGAATTCTATGGTGTTAACGCTCAAATTACCCGGCTTGAAAATGATATAGCCAAAATTTCTGACAAGCAAGCCACCTTAGTCAATAAGATGGCCGCTAAACCAGAAAAATTACATGAAAATAATGATGAGGATCTTAAAGTTATTGATGCGTCTCCTATTAGATCTACGTTTTGCAATATGAATTTTGATGATTATGGGACTGATGATGAATCAACTTTGCCTAGAAGGCGTCCCAAGAATTCGGAGTCTTTAGATCTTAATGCTAAATTTGGTAAAAGTGAGATTGGAGAATCCTCAACTTCTAATATCTCGGATTTCAAGGAATTTGACTATGATAATTGCTCTTTAAAAGGTTGTATTTCCTTGTTGCAATCCATTGTTAATTCTCCTCATGGTTATAGTCAAAACAAAGCTTTTACCAAACATATTGTTGACGCCTTGATGCAATCTTATGATGAAAAACTTAATTTGGAAGTTTCTATACCTAGAAAACTTAATGATGAGTGGGAACCTACTATAAAGATTAGAATTAAAGATTATGAGTGTTTTGTTTTGTGTGATTTGGGTGCTAGTATTTCCACGATTCCGAAAACTTTATGTGATATTCTAAGTTTCCATGATCTTGAAGATTGCTCTCTGAATTTGCACCTTGCGGATTCCACCATTAAAAAGCCTATGGGAAGGATCAATGATGTTCTTATTGTTGCAAATAGAAATTTGGTGCCCGAGGATTTTATCGTTCTTGATATAGATTGCAATCTTTCTTGCCCTATTATTCTTGGTAGACCTTTCCTTAGAACGATTGGTGCGATTATCGATATGCAAGAAGGGAACATTAGATTCCAATTTCCCTTAAAGAAAGGCATGGAGCACTTTCCAAGAAAGAAAGTAAAATTACCTTATGACTCTATCATGCGTGCTACTTATGAATCAAGTGCCAAAGATGGCACTCGTTAGATCTATCTTCGCTTTTATGCCTAGCTAGGGGCGTTAAACGATAGCGCTATTTGGGAGGCAACCCAATTTTCTTTATGTTCTTTGTTTTTGTTCCTGTTTAGTGTTAAATTTTGTTTCTACTTTCTGTTTAGATGTGTTTTTATCTTTTTTTTAGTATTTGTGCCAAGTAGTACCTATAGGATAAACTATGATGATGGTTGATTTAATGCTGCTGAAAAACAGAAACTTTGCGCTCACGAGAAAAAATTCAATAAATCACAGAAACGTGATTTTTCATTGATTATTTTTGCTGCTGATCAAAAAACAAATTGTCCAGTACTTCCTATTTTTGTAGGATTTTTAGAGTTCCAGAAGTTTGC
Organism: Triticum aestivum; assembly: GCF_018294505.1. NCBI lineage: Eukaryota > Viridiplantae > Streptophyta > Magnoliopsida > Poales > Poaceae > Triticum > Triticum aestivum. The sequence goes on along the minus strand of NC_057801.1, from coordinate 166,623,132 downwards.
GTTAGTTACAGATTTCTACAGACTGTTCTGTTTTTGACAGATTCTATTTTTCGTGTGTTGTTTGCTTATTTCAATGCATCTATGGCTAATAAATTAGTTTATAAACCATAAGGAAGTTGTAATATAGTAGGTTTAACACCAAAATAAATAAAGAATGAGTTCATTACAGTACCTTATGTGGTGGTTTTGTTTTCTTTCACTAACGGAGCTTATAAGATTTCCTGTTGAGTTTTGTGTTGTGAAGTTTTCAAGTTTTGGGTAAAGCTTTTATGGACTATGGAATAAAGAGTGGCAAGATCCTAAGGTTGGGGATGCCCAAGGCAACCCAAGATATTCAAGAATATCCAAAGTCCTAAGCTTGGGGATGCCCCGGGAAGGCATCCCCTCTTTCGTCTTCATTCATTGGTAACTTTACTTGGAGCTATATTTTTATTCGTCACATGATATGTGTTTTGCTTGGAGCGTCATGTATTATATTGGTCTTTGCTTGTTAGTTTACCACAATCATCCTTGCTGTACACACCTTTTGGGAGAAGCCTATTTGATTAGAATTTGCTAGAATACTATATGTGCTTCACTTATATCTTTTGAGCTTGATAGTTTTTGCTCTAGTGCTTCACTTATATCTTTTAGAGAATGGTGGTGGATTAATTTTGAAGAAATTGCTAGTCTCTCGTGCTTCACTTATATTATTTTGAGAGTCTCTTAGAACAGCATGGTATTTGCTATGGTTATAATTTAGTCCTAGAATGATGAGCATCCAAGTTGGGTATAATAAAAACTATCATAGAAAGTGAATTGGATGCTATGATCAATTTGATGCTTGATAATTGTATTGAGATATGGAGGTAGTGATATTAAAGTCATGCTAGTTGGGTGATTATGAATTTAAAGAATGCTTGTGTTGAAGTTTGTGATTCCCGTAGCATGCACGTATGGTGAACCGCTTTGTGATGAAGTTGGAGCACAATTTTATTTATTGAATGTCTTCCTTATGAGTGGCAGTCGGGGACGAGCGATGGTCTTTTCCCCAATCTATCCCCCTAGGAGCATGCGCGTAGTGCTTTGGTTTTTGATGACTTCTAAATTTTTACAACAAGTATATGAGTTCTTTTGACTAATGTTGAGTCCATGGATTATACGCACCCTTTCACCCTTCCATTATTGCTAGCCTCTCTTGTACCGTGCAACTTTTGCCGGTACCATACACCCACCATATAACTTCCTCAAAACAGCCACCATACCTACCTATTATGGCATTTCCATAGCCATTCCGAGATATATTGCCATGCAACTTTCCACCGTTCCATTTATTATGACACGTTTCATCATTGTCATATTGCTCTTTGCATGATCATGTAGTTGACATCGTATTTGTGGCAAAGCCACCATCATAATCTTCATACATGTCGCTCTTGATTCATTGCATATCCCAGTATATCGCCGGAGGCATTCACATAGAGGCATATCTTGTTCTAGCTTTGAGTTGTAATTTTTGAGATGTAAATCCATAAAAGTGTGATGATCTCCATTATTAGAGCATTGTCCTAGTGAGGAAAGGATGATGAAGACTATGATTCCCCCACAAGTCGGGATGAGACTTCGGACTTTACAAAAAGAAAAAAAGAAAAAAAAGGTGAAAGGCCAGAAAAAAGAAAAAAAGAGATGGCCGAAGAAAAGAAAAAAAGAAAAAAGAGAGAAAAAAAGAATGAGAGAAAAAGAGAGAAGGGACAATGCTACTATCTCTTTTTCCACACTTGTGCTTCAAAATAGCACCATGATCTTCATGATAGAGAGTCTCATATGTTGTCACTTTCATATAATAGTGGGAATTTTTCATTATAGAACTTGGCTTGTATATTCCAATGATGGGCTTCCTCAAAATGCCCTAGGTCTTCGTGAGCAAGCAAGTTGGATGCACACTCACTAGTTTTCTTTTGTTGAGCTTTCATATATTTATAGCTCTAGTGCATCCGTTGCATGGAAATCCCTACTCACTCACATTGGTATCTATTAATGGGCATCCCCATAGCTTGTTGATACGCCTAGTTGATGTGAGACTATCTTCTCCTTTTTTGTCTTCCCCACAACCACCATTCTATTCCACATATAGTGCTATGTCCATGGCTCACGCTCATGTATTGCGCGAAAGTTGAAAGAGTTTGAGATTATTAAAGTATGAAACAATTGCTTGGCTCGTCATAGGGGTTGTGCATGATTAAATACTTTTTGTGATGAAGATAGAGCAACAACCAGACTATATGATTTTGTAGGGATAACTTTCTTTGGCCATGTTATTTTGAGAAGACATGATTACTTTGCTTAGTATGATTGAAGTATTACTATTTCTTATGTCAATATGAACTTTTATTTTGTATTATTTGGATCTCAACATTCATGCCACATTAACGAAAATTACATTGAGAATTTGCTAGGTAGCATTCCACATAAAAAATTCTTCTTTTTATCATTTACCTACTCGAGGACGAGCAGGAATTAAGCTTGGGGTTGCTTGATACGTCTCCAACATATCTATAATTTTTTATTGTTCCATGCTATTATATTACCTGTTTTGGATGTTTATGGGCTTTATTTTATACATTATTATCATTTTTGGGACTAACCTACTAACCGGACGCCCAGCCCATATTGCTGTTTTTTTGCTTATTTCAGTATTTCGAAGAAAAGGAATATCAAACTTGAGTCCAAACGGAATGAAACCTTTGGGAGCGTTATTTTTGGAACGAACAAGATCCAGAGAGCTTGGAGTGCAAGTCAAGAAACAACCGGAGCCTCCAAGAGATAGGAGGGTGTGCCCCCCTTGTAGGGCGCCCCTGTCTCGTGGGCCCCTCGGGCGTCCACCGACGTACTTCTTCCTCCTATATATACCTACGGACCCCGAAAACACCCACGGGCACCACGAAACACAATTTCCACCACCATAACCTTCTGTATCCGCGAGATCCCATCTTGGAGCCTTCATCGGCACTCTGCCGGAGGGAGGATCTACCACGGAGGGCCTCTACATCAACATCCTTGCCCCTCCTATGAGTTGTGAGTAGTTTACCACAGACCTACGGGTCCATAGTTATTAGCTAGATGGCTTCTTCTCTCTTTTTGGATCTCAATACAATGTTCTCCCCCTCTCTTGTGGAGATCTATTCGATGTAATCTCTTTTTGCGGTGTGTTTGTCGAGATCCGATGAATTGTGGGTTTATGATCAGATTTATCTATGGATATTAATTGAATCTTCTCTGAATTCTTTTATGTATGATTGAGTTATCTTTGCAAGTCTCTTCGAATTATCGGTTTGGTTTGGCCTACTAGATTGATCTTTCTTGCCATGGGAGAAGTGCTTAGCTTTGGGTTCAATCTTGCGGTGTTCTTACCCAGTGACAAAAAGGGTTGCAAGACACGTATTGTATTGTTGCCATCAAGGATAACAAGATGGGGTTTATATCATATTGCATGAGTTTATCCCTCTACATCATGTCATCTTGCTTAATGTGTTACTCTGTTCTTATGAACTTAATACTCTAGATGCATGCTGGATAGCGGTTGATGTGTGGAGTAATAGTAGTAGATGCAGGCAGGAGTCGGTCTACTTGTTATGGACGTGATGCCTATATACATGATCATGCCTACATAATCTCATAACTATGCGCTTTTCTATCAATTGCTCGACAGTAATTTGTTCACCCACCGTAATACTTATGCTCTCGAGAGAAGCCTCTAGTGAAACCTATGGCCCCCGGGTCTATCTCTTATCATATTTGCTTTCAACCTACTTTTATTTGCATCTTTACTTCTTGCATCTATATTATAAAATACCAAAAATATATTTATCTTATCATACTATCTCTATCAGATCTCACTTTCGCAAGTGGCCATGAAGGGATTGACAACCCCTTTATTGCGTTGGTTGCGAGTTCTCAGTTTGTTTGTGTAGGCGCGGGGGACTTTTGAGGAGCCTCCTACTAGATTGATACCTTGGTTCTCAAAAACTGAGGGAAATACTTACGCTACACTTGCTGCATCACCCTCTCCTCTTCGGGGAAAACCAACGTTAGCTCAAGACGTAGCACTTTGTCTTGAAGTGTTGCACTGGGTTGAGAGAGATCTTAATGGCACTTTCATTGTCACACCAAAGAGGCACTTCGTCACAAATGACACCGTAATCCTTCAAAGTTTGCCTCCTCCATAGAAGTTGAGCACAACAACTACCGGCAGCCACATACTCCGCTTCGGTGGACGAGAGAGATACACAACTTTGCTTCTTGGAAGACCAACTCACTAAAGAGCAACCAAGTAATTGGCACCCTCCTGAGGTGGACTTCCTATCCACTTTGTCTCCCGCCCAATATGAATTTGTATAGCCCAAAAGATCAAAGCTAGCTCCTCTTGGGTACCATAAACACCAAAGTTTGGGGTATGAGCCAAATATTGAAAGATACGCTTGACCGCCACAAAGTGACTTTCCTTGGGTGCGGCTTGAAACCGTGCACAAATTCCCACACTCAACATGATATCCGGTCTAGATGCACAAAGGTAAAGCAAGGAGCCAATCATGGAGCGATATACCTTTTGATCCACCGCTTTACCATTGGGATCAATGTCAAGTTGGCACTTGGTGGGCATTGGAGTGGAAGCCGGCTTAACATCACTTAGCTTGAATCTTTTTAGCATGTCTTGAGTCTATTTGGCTTGGTTGATGAAGGTACCTTCTCTTCTTTGCTTGATATCGAAACCGAGGAAGAACTTCAACTCTCCCATCGAAGACATCTTGAACTTAGAGGTCATGAGAGCGGAAAATTCCTCATTGAAAGCTTTGTTAGGGGAACCAAAGATAATATCATCAACATATAGTTGGCACACAAACAACTCCCCTTTTACCTTCTTAGTAAAAAGAGTGGGATCGATTTGCCTGACTTTGAATCCATGATCTTGCAACAACTCGGTAAGGTGGTCATACCACGCACGTGGGGCTTGCTTGAGGCCATAGAGTGCCTTATTGAGTTGATACACATGATCGGGGAAGTAGGGATCCTCGAACCCGGGTGGTTGCTTGACATATACCAACTCATTAATAGGACCATTAAGAAAAGCAGTCTTCACATCCATTTGTTGCAACTTGAAATTATGATGAGAAGCATAAGCAATCAACAAACAAATGGATTCAAGGCGAGCAACGGGAGCAAAGGTTTCACCATAGTCGATACCCTCGACTTGGGAGTAGCCTTGCCAACCTTGCCTTGTTGAGAATTATGGTCCCATGAGCATCTTGCTTGTTCTTGAATATACACTTGGTTCCAATGACATTGTGGTTCCCCGATGGCCTTTTCACCAATCTCCACACCTTGTTGTACTCAAAGTTTTTGAGTTGTTCATGCATTGCATTGAGACAATCCGGATCTTCGAGTGCCTCATAGACCTTTTGGGGTTCAACACAAGAGACAAACGCGTGATGTTCACAATAGTTTGCTAATTGTCTACGAGTGCTTACCCCCTTTCTTAGGCTTCCAACCACATTCTCCATGAGATGACCTTTGGTAGTGAGCTTGGAAGCAATCTTCGTGGCACGATGCTCTAATTCCTCCTCGAATGTGAAAAGAGAAGGGGTAACATGATCATCTTGAACGCCGACTTGAGATCGTTCTTGATCTTGAGCTTGCTCTTGATCTTGAACTTGCTCGACGGAGAGAACTTGACCTTGTGCATCATTTGGTGGTTCACCACCATCTTGAGGTTGATCTTGCCCTTGATCTTGTTCACGAGGTAGAGGGCCTTCACTTTGTTCTTCGGAAGCGTGTGGGTCTTGGGTTGGTGATGGCTCCACTTGAGTGGTGCATTGTCCTTCTCCTTCGGCCACAAGGGGTTCCTCAATGGGTATGATATGACCAACACTCATTATTATTATGGCTTGGGGAGGAATTTTATCACCTACATCACAAGTACCACTTTGCTCCACTTGGGAGCCATTATTCTCATCAAACTCCATGTTACATGTCTCCTCAATAAGTCCCGTGGACTTATTGATGACATGGTAAGCATGAGAGTTTGTAGCATAACCAACAAATATGCCCTCATAAGCTCTAGCCTCAAATTTAGACAAACGAACACCTTTCTTGAGAATGAAACACTTACACCCGAACACCCGAAAGTACTTGAGGTTGGGCTTGTTACCGGTGAGTATCTCATATGGAGTCTTGTTCAAGCCTTTGCGGAGATAGAGCCGATTTGATGCATGACACGCGGTGTTGATGGCTTCGGCCCAAAAGTTGTATGGAGACTTGAACTCCTCCATCATGGTCCTTGCCGCATCCATCAACATCCAGTTCTTCCTCTCCGCAACACCATTTTGTTGAGGGGTATAAGGTGCAGAATATTGATGCATGATCCCCTCATCACTAAGAAACTCATCCAAGGTGTAGTTCTTGAACTCAGTGCCATTGTCACTCCTTATTGTCAAGATCTTTGCATCATGTTGACGCTGAGATTCATTTGCAAAGTCGATGACGGTTTGTTGAGTCTCATTCTTCCTCTTGAAGAAATATACCCAAGTGTATCTTGAATAATCATCCACAATCACCAAGCAATACTTTCTACCTCCAAGACTATCAAAGGATGGAGGCCCAAAGAGATCCACGTGAAGGAGCTCCAAGGGTCTCTTCGAGTAGATGATAGTCGTGGGAGGGTGAGCCTTCTCATCTAGCTTTCCTTCGATACAAGCACTGCAAGTATGATCTTTGGCAAAGCTAACATTTGTTAGTCCATGGACATGGTCCCCCTTGAGAAGAGTTTGCAAAGATCTCATATTGACGTGGGCTAAACGGCGATGCCAAAGCCATCCCACATCAACTTTAGCCATTAGGTATGTCGCGGTCTTAGTGGGTCGCTCCGAAAAGTTAATCACATAAAGACCATTCTCGACATGCCCAACAAAGGCTACTTTAAGAGTCTTGCTCCACAAGAGGGCCACGGTATCAATATCAAAGAAAGTGGCAAAGCCCATGAGTGCAAGTTGACAAAAGGAAAGTAGATTGTAAGCAAGGGACTCAACAAGCATGACTTTCTCGATCGTTAGATAATGAGAAATGACAACCTTGCCAAGACTCAATACCTTAGAAGACGAGGCATCACCCCACTCGACGTTGGTGGGCATAGAAGGGATCTTGTGCACGTCCACCACCAAGTCCTTGCTTCCGGTCATATGATTTGTTGCTCCACTATCGAGCAACCATGATCCCCCACCGGAAGCAAACACCTACAAGAGATCAATGCTTGGTTTTAGGTACCCATTTTGTAATGGGTCCTTTGATGTTAGTAACAAGGGTCTTAGGAACCCAAATAGACCTTTCAATGTACTCATAAGGAGAACCAACAGATTTAGCATAAACATGCCCATCACTAGCACGGCACAACACATAAGAAGGGTTAAAGTCGCCGGATTTGTTGGAAGGGGTGGCATTGCCCTTTTTGACATCACCACCCTTCACGTTGTTCTTCTTCTCCTTAGGATCACCCTCTCACTCCTTCACAAAAGTTTGCCTGAGAGGGGGAGGTCATTTGGTATTGTCATTCTTCTTCTTGTTCTTGGACTTGGGTGCGAACCCAACCCCCTCCTTGTCCACAACTTCCTTTTGATTGCTCAAAAGGTCATTGAGGTTCTTCTCACCTTGTATGCACGTCACAAGGCCTGCTACGTCTTGAGCTTGCGTTGGTTTTCCTTGAAGAGGAAAGGGTGATGCAACAATAGTAGAGTAAGTATTTCCCTAGTTTTTGAGAATCAAGGTATCAATCCAGTAGGAGGCTCCTCAAAAGTCCCACGCACCTACACAAACAAACAAAGAACTCGCAACCAACGCAATAAAGGGGTTGACAATCCCTTCACTGGCACTTCGAAAGTGAGATCTGATAGAGATAGTATGATAAGGTAAATATATTTTTGGTATTTTATAATATAGATAAGAAAAGTAAAGATGCAAATAAAAGTAGATTGAAAGCTTATCTGATAAAAGATAGACCCGGGGGTCATAGGTTTCACTAGTGGCTTCTCTCAGGATAGCATAAGTATTATGGTGGGTGAACAAATTATTGTAGAGCAATTGATAGAAAAGCGAATAACTATGAGACTATCTAGGCATGATCATGTATATAGGCATCACATTCGCGACAAGTAGACCGACTCCTGCCTGCATCTACTACTATTACTCCACACATCGACCGCTATCCAGCATGCATCTAGAGTATTAAGTTCATAAGAACAGAGTAACGCATTAAGAAAGATGACATGATGTAGAGGGATAAACTCATGCAATATGATATAAACCCCATCTTTTTATCCTCGATGGCAACAATGCAATACGTGCCTTGCAACCCTTATTGTCACTGGGTAAGGACACCGCAAGATTGAACCCAAAGCTAAGCACTTCTCCCATTGCAAGAAAGATAATTCTAGTAGGCCAAAACAAACTAATAATTCGAAGAGACTTGCAAACATAACTCAATCATACATAAAAGAATTCAGAGGAGATTCAAATATTTCTCATAGATAAACTTGATCATAAACCCACAATTCATCGGATCTCGACAAACACACCACAAAAAGAGTTACATCGAATAGATCTCCACAACAGAGGGGGAGAACATGGTATTGAGATCCAAAAAGAGAGAAGAAGCCATCTAGCTAATAACTATGGACCCGAAGGTCTGTGGTAAACTACTCACAACTCATCAGAGAGGCTATGGTGTTGATGTAAAAGCCCTCCGTGGTCGATTCCCCCTCCGGTGGAGCGCCGGCGAAGGCTCCAAGATGGGATCTCGCGGATACAGAAGGTTACGGCGGTGGAAATTGTTTTTTGTTGGCTCCTCGGATGTTTTCGGGGTACATGGGTATATATAGGAGGAAGAAGTACGTCGGTGGCCGCCCGACGGGCCCACGAGACACGTGGCGCACCCTGTAGGGGTGGGCGCGCCCTCCACCCTCGTGGCTGCCTCGGCTACTTCTTGACTTGCACTCCAAGTCCTCTGGATCACGTTCGTTCCAAAAATCACGCTCCCGAAGGTTTCATTCCGTTTGGACTCCGTTTGATATTCCTTTTCTTCGAAATACTAAAATAGGCAAAAAAAACAGCAATACGGGCTGGGCCTCCGGTTAGTAGGTTAGTCCCAAAAATGATAGAAATGTGTAAAATAAAGCCCATAAACATCCAAAAGGGGTAATATAATAGCATGGAACAATAAAAATTTATAGATACGTTGGAGACGTATCAAGCATCCCCAAGCTTAATTCCTGCTCGTCCTCGAGTAGGTAAATGATAAAAACAAACATTTTGATGTGGAAGGCTACCTAGCATAATTCTCAATGTAATTTTTTTATTGTGGCATGAATGTTCAGATCCAAATGATTCAAAGTAAAAGTTCATATTGACATAAGAAATAGCAATACTTCAAGAATACTAATAAAAGCAATCATGTCTTCTCAAAATAACATGGCTAAAGAAAGTTCATCCCTACAAAATCATATAGTTAGGTTGTGTTTCATTTTCATCACACAAAATACTCCCATCAAGAACATCTCCGGTTTCAGTCAAGCAATTGGTTCATACTTTTTAATGCGCTTCAGCCTTTTTCAACTCTCACGCAATACATGAGCGTGAGCCATGGATATAGCACTATGGGTGGAATAGAATATGATGATGGAGGTTGTGTGGAGAAGACAAAAAAGGAGAAAGTCTCACATTGACGAGGATAATAAACGGGCTATGGAGATGCCCATCAATTGATGTCAACATGAGGAGTAGGGATTGCCATGCAACGGATGCACTAGAGCTATAAATGTATGAAAGCTCAACAAAAAACTAAGTGGGTGTGCATCCAACTTGCTTGCTCACGAAGACCTAGGGCATTTGAGGAAGCCCATCGTAGGAATATACAAGCCAAGTTCTATAATGAAAAATTCCCACTAGTATATGAAAGTGACAACATATGAGACTCTCTATATGAAGAACATGGTGCTACTTTGAAGCACAATATATGAGACTCGCTATATGAAGGACATGGTGCTACTTTGAAGCACAAGTGTAGAAAAAGAGATAGTAACATTGCCCCTTTTTTCTTTTTCTCTTTTCTTTTTCCTTTTTTCTTTTTCTTTTTTTTTTGGGTCGTTCTCTTTTTTTGGCCTTTCTTTATTTTTCTTATTTTTTTTCTTTTTGGCGACAATGCTCTAATAATGATGCTCATCACACTTTTATTAATTTACAGCATATGAATTACAACTCAAAACTAGAACAAGATATGACTCTATATGAATTCCTCCGGTGGTGTACCGGGATGAGCAATGAATCAAGAGTGACATGTATGAAAAATTATGCATGGTGGCTTTTCCACAAATACGATGTGAACTACATGATCAAGCAATGACAATATGACAATAGTAATGTGTGTCATGATGATAAACGGAATGGTGGAAAGTTGCATGGCAATATATCTCGGAATGGCTATGGAAATGCCATAATAGGTAGGTATGGTGGCTGTTTTGAGGAAGATATAGGGAGGTTTATGTGTGATAGAGCGTATCGTATCATGGGGTTTGGATGCACTGGCAAAGTTTGCACCAACTCTCAAGGTGAGAAAGGGCAATGCACGATACCGAAGAGGCTAGCAATGATGGAAAGGTAAAAGTGTGTATAATCCATGGACTCAACATTAGTCAAAAGAACTCATATACTTATTGCAAAAGTTTTATTAGCCCTCGAAGCAAAGTACTACTACGCATGCTCCTAGGGGGAGGTTGGTAGGAGTTAACCATCCCGCGCCCCCGACCTCCACTCAAGGGAAGGCAATCAAAAGAGCACCCTATGCAATAAATTTGTTACACAACTTTCACCATACGTGTATGCTACGGGACTTGCCAACTTCAACACAAGCATTCTTTAAATTCATAATCACAAAACTAGCATGACTTTAATATTACTACCTCCATATCTCAAAACAATTATCAAGTATCAAGTTGACCATAGCATCCAATTCACTTCCTATGATAGTTTTTATTATACCCAACTTGGATGCCTACCATTCTAGGACCAATTTTTTAGCCATAGCAAATACCATGCTGTTCTAAAAGACTCTCAAAATAATATAAGTGAAGCATGAGAGACTAGCAATTTCTACAAAATTAAGCCACCGCCGTGCTCTAAAAGATATAAGTGAAGCACTAGAGCAAAAACTATCTAGCTCAAAAGATATAAGTGAAGCACATAGAGTATTCTAACAAATTCAATCAAGTGGGCTCTCCCAAAAGGTGTGTACAGCAAGGATGATTTTGGAAAACTAAAAAGCAAATACTAATATCATACACGACGCTCCAAGCAAAACACATATCATGTGGCGAATAAAAATATAGCTCCAAGTAAAGTTACCAATGAATGAAGACGAAAGAGGGGATGCCTTCCCGGGGCATCCCCAAGCTTAGGCTTTTGGCTATTCTTGAATATCTTGGGATGCCATGGTAATCCCCAAGCTTATGCTTTTGCCACTCCTTATTCCGTAGTCCATCAAATCTTTACCCAAAACTTGAAAACTTCACAACACAAAACTCAACAGGAAATCTCATAAGCTTCGTTAGTGAAAGAAAGCAAAACCACCACATAAGGTACTGTAACAAACTCATTATTTATTTATTTTGGTGTTAAACCTACTGTATTCCAACTTCCTTATGGTTTATTAACTAATTTATTAGCCATAGATGCATTGAAATAAGCAAACAACACACGAAAAACAGAATCTGTCAACAACAGAACAGTCTGTAGCAATCTGTAACTAATGCAAACTTCTGGAACTCTAAAAATCCTACCAAAATAGGAAGTCCAAGAAATTTTTTCTGTTGATCTACAGAAAATATAATCAACACAAAATGACATTTCTATGATTTAACAAAATGAATTTCGTGCGTGCAAAGTTTCTGTTTTTCAGCAGAATCAAATCAACTATCACCATAGGTTATCCTATAGGTTCTACTTGGCACAAACACTAATTAAAACAAAAAAACACATCTAAACATAAGGTAGATGCAAAATTTATTCCTAAACAGAAACAAAAACAAAAATCATAAATAAAATTGGGTTGCCTCCCAACTAGCGCTATCGTTTAACGCTTTGGCACTCAATTCATAAGTAGCCCGCATGGTAGATTCATAAGGTAATTTAATTTTCTTTCTAGGAAAGTGCTCCATGCCTTTCCTTAATGGAAATTGGAATCTAATATTCCCTTCCTTCATATCAATAATCGGGCCAATCGTTCTAAGGAAAGGTCTGCCAAGAATAATAGGGCAAGAAAGATTGCAATCTATATCAAGAACGATAAAATCTATGGGCACCAAATTTCTATTTGCAATAATGAGAACATCAATGATCCTTCCCATTGGCCTTTTAATGGTAGAATCCGCAAGGTGCAAATTTAAAGAGCAATCATCAAGATCATGGAAACCTAGAATCTCACATAAAGTTTTCGGAATTGTGGAAACACTAGCACCCAAATCACACAAAGCAAAACACTCATGATCTTTAATATTAATCTTTATAGTAGGTTCCCACTCATCATTAAGTTTTCTAAGTATAGAAACTTCCAAATTAAGTTTTTCATCATAAGATTGCATCAAGGCATCAACGATGTGTTTGGTAAAAGCTTTTTTTTACTATAAGCATGAGGAGAATTAACAACGGATTGCAACAAGGAAATACAACCTTCTAAAGAACAATTATCATAATCAAATTCTTTGAAATCCGAGATAGTGGGTTCAATGCTACTTAAAGTCATGACCTCTCTAATCCCACTTTTACCAAATTTAGCATCAAGATCTAAAAACTCCGAATTATTGGGACGCCTTCTAACTAAAGTTGACTCATCTCCAGTCCCATTATTATTAAGATTCATATTGCAAAACAAAGATCTAATAGGAGACACATCAATAACTTTAAGATCTTCATCATTATTTTCATTGAAACTAGAAGAGCACGCCTTTACAAAGCAATCTTTCTTAGGACACAATCTAGCGGTTCATTCCTTGCACTCATCAATGGAAATTCTCATTGCTTTGAGAGACTCATTGATATCATGCTTAGGAGGAGTAGATCTAAGTTTAAGAGAATCAACATCAAACGAAAGTCTATCAACGTTCCTAGCCAAATCATCAACTTTGAGCAATTTTTCTTCAAGAAAAGCATTAAAATTCTTTTGAGAAATCATAAATTCTTTCACACTATTCTCAAAATCAGAGGGCATCTTATTAAAATTACCATAATAATTATTGTAGGAATTTCCATAATTATTAGAGGAATTACTAAGGAACGGTCTAGGATTAAAGTTTCCTCTATAAGCATTTTTTCCAAAACTATTCCTACCAACAAAATTCACATCCATAGATTCATTATTATTCTCAATAAAAGTAGGCAAAGTCATATCATTGGGATCAAGAGGAGCGTTCTTAGTAGCAAACAATTTCATAAGTTCATCCATTGTTCCACTCAAAACATTAATTTCTTCTATAGCATGCACTTTTTTACTAGTAGATCTTTCGGTGTGCCATTGAGAATAATTAGCAATAATATTATCAAGGAGTTTTGTAGCATCTCCTAATGTGATTTCCATAAACTTGCCTCCCTCGGCTGAATCTAAAAGATTTCTAGAAGCAAAGTTCAATCCGGCATAAAAAATTTGTATGATCATCAATCAATTCAAACCATGAGTAGGGCAATTGTGAATCATCAATTTCATTCTTTCCCAAGATTGGGCAACATGCTCATGATCAAGTTGTTTAAAATTCATAATATCGTTCCTAAGAGTGATAATCTTAGCGGGTGGAAAATATTTAGAGATAAAAGCATCTTTGCACTTGTTCCAAGAATTAATACTATTTTTAGGCGAAGACGAAAACCAAACTTTAGCACGATCTCTAAGTGAAAATGGAAATAACTTCAATTTAACAATATCATTATCCATATCTTTCTTCTTTTGCATATCACACAAATCAAGAAAGTTGTTTAGATGGGTAGTGGCATCTTCACTAGGAAGGCCGGTGAATTGATCTTTCATAACAAGATTCAGCAAAGCAGTATTGATTTCAGAAGACTCAACATCATGAAGAGGAGCAATCGGAGTACTAAGGAAATCATTATTGTTGGTATTGGAGAAATCACACAATTTGGTATTATCTTGCGCCATGGCGACAAGTAATCCAACACACAAGCAAACAGAAAAAGGCAAGCGAAAAAGAGAGGAGAAGATTGGGAAAGAGAGGGCAAATAAAATGGCAAGGGTGAAGTGGGGGAGAGGAAAACGAGAGGCAAATGGCAAATAATTTAAATGCGAGGGAGATGAGTTTGTGATGGGTACTTAGTTTGTCTTGACTTGAGCGAAGACCTCCCCGGCAACGGCGCCAGAAATCTTTCTTGCTACGTCTTGAGCTTGCATTGGTTTTCCTTGAAGAGGAAAGGGTGATGCAGCAATAGTAGCGTAAGTATTTCCCTCAGTTTTTGAGAACCAAGGTATCAATCCAGTAGGAGGCTCCTCAAAAGTCCCACGCACCTGCACAAACAAACAAAGAACTCGCAACCAATGCAATAAAGGGGTTGTCAATCCCTTCACGGCAACTTGTGAAAGTGAGATCTGATAGAGATAGTATAATAAGGTAAATGTATTTTTGGTATTTTATAGTATAAATAAGAAAAGTAAAGATGCAAATAAAAGTAGATTGAAATCTTATGATAAAAGATAGACACGGTCGCCATATGTTTCACTAGTGGCTTCTCTCAAGATAGCATAAGTATTACGGTGGGTGAACAAATTACTGTCGAGCAATTGATAGAAAAGCGAATAATTATGAGATTATCTAGCATTATCATGTATATAGGCATCTCGTCCGCGACAAGTAGACCGACTCCTGCCTGCATCTACTACTATTACTCCACACATCGACCGCTATCCAGCATGCATCTAGAGTATTAAGTTCAAAAGAACAGAGTAACGCATTAAGAAAGATGACATGATGTAGAGGGATAAACTCATGCAATATGATATAAACCCCGTCTTTTTATCCTCGATGGCAAGAATACAATATGTGCCTTGCAACCCTTATTGTCATTGGGTAAGGACACCGCAAGATTGAACCCAAAGCTAAGCACTTCTCCCATTGCAAGAAAGATCAATCTAGTAGGCCAAACCAAACTGATAATTCGAAGATACTTGCAAAGATAACTCAATCATATAAAAGAATTCAGAGGAGATTCAAATATTTCTCATAGATAAACTTGATCATAAACCCACAATTCATCGGATCGACAAACACACCGCAAAAAGAGTTACATCGAATAGATCTCCACAAGAGAGGGGGAGAACATGGTATTGAGATCCAAAAAGAGAGAAGAAGCCATCTAGCTAATAACTATGGACCCGAAGATCTGTGGTAAACTACTCACAACTCATCGGAGAGGCTATGGTGTTGATGTAGAAGCCCTTCGTGGTCGATTCCCCCTCTGGCGGAGCGCCGGCGAAGGCTCCAAGATGGGATCTCGCGGATACAGAAGGTTACAGCGGTGGAAATTGTTTTTCGTTGGCTCCTCGGATGTTTTCGGGGTACATGGGTATATATAGGAGGAAGAAGTACGTCGGTGGCTGCCCGAGGGGCCCACGAGACAGGGGGGCGCCCTGTAGGGGTGGGCGCGCCCTCCACCCTCGTGGCCGCCTCGGCTGCTTCTTGACTTGCACTCCAAGTCCTCTGGATCACATTCATTCCAAAAATCACGCTCCTGAAGCTTTCATTCCGTTTGAACTCCGTTTGATATTTCTTTTCTTCGTAATACTGAAATAGGCAAAAAACAGCAATACGGGTTGGGCCTCCGGTTAGTAGGTTAGTCCCAAAAATGATATAGATGTGTAAAATAAATCCCATAAACATCCAAAAGGGGTAATATAATAGCATGGAACAATAAAAAATTATAGATACATTGGAGACGTATCAAGGCCTTTCTCAAGTTGCTCGTTCAACTTGGCATTCTCCTCCACAAGATGCACATGCTCACAACACGGGTTAGTGGTATTTGCATTATCTATTAATACCATATGAGGAAAGGTGGCTTTCTCCTTGGTAAACTTCACTTGGAGTTGATCATGAGACTCCTTGAGGCTAGCATGATCACCCTTCAAGACCTTTTGGGCCTTGTCGAGTATATCAAACTCATCCTTGAGTCTAGCATGGTCAACCCCAAGTTTAGCCTTCTCGGAATTTAGCACACAAGATACAACAAGAGCATGATTAAGATCTTTCTATAATTTAGCATGATCATCATTGTGTGACTCCTCAAGAGCCAAACGATGGCCACGCTCTTCCTCAAGATCATTAGAGAGATCCAAAATCTCATCGGCATAGTCACGACTATGACCTTCCATCTTAGAGATGGTTTCTTCATGAGCCTCGATTCTGTCATTGGCTTCACCAAGTTGTTCCAAGAGAGCAACGAAGTGCTTCTTGGATTTGCCCTTGAGCTTACTCGTAAAAGAGTCAAATTCATTCACTTCCTCATTAGACCCCTCACTTTCATCAATGCCATCCGTCAAGGAGGGATTAGTAATGATGGTGGTTTTGATGTTGGGGGTTACCTTATTGGTGGCTTTAGCCATGAGACACTTGGCGGTGATGTTCTCATTGGGTGAGTCAAAGAGGGACACCCGTGGAGTTGTGGCAATGGCAACGGAGGCCATGGCCATGGCTTCACTATCTTCATCATCATCGTCATCCTCATGGTATTTTTCTTGAACCACCAACCCTCGAGTAGGAGTCTTTTTGGTGAAGTTGTTCTTGTTGGGGAAGGAGTTGGCTTTGTCTTTTCGAATGAGCTTGCCACCATTGTCTTCCCGCTTCTCGTAAGGGCAATCCACAACAAAGTGGCTCACATTTCCACAATTGTAACATGTTCTCACATGTTGCTTGCCCTTGAACCCACTTGAGTTGTTGTTGTTGGAGTTGGGCCTTGTGTTCTTCTTGCTCCAAAATTTCCTTGAAGCAAGAGTCATGTGCTCATGATACTCATATTTTGTATCTTCAGGGTGCTCTCCTCATCTTTCTCTTCTTCCTATTATTCCACAATAACCTTGGCCTTCAAGGCAAGGTTGGGCTTCTTTGCTCTTTGAGAATGCAACACCGCATTGTCGGTGGTCTTGTCCAAGATCCTCATTGTCACAAACTCATCCAACACTTCATTTTAGTACAAGGAGTGGAAGTCCGGTCTTTGATGGATGACAGAGGACATGGCCTTGTGGTAAGGCATCGTTGCTTTGAGGAACTTGCGCTTGACCCAATTGTCATATGTGTCCCTGCTCCCATGATCTCGGAGTGAGACCGCAAGTTTGGTTACTCTCCGAAAGAGCTCACAAGGTTCTTCATCTTCTTTCATTGCAAACTCATCGGCTCCATCTTTCACCACTTCATAGTTGGAGCACTGGATGCTTGCGCTTTCCCCTATAGAGGGAAACAACACAATGCCATACATCTTTGGCCATGGCGAAGGGTCGAAGATGAGGGAGATCTTCGGGTGGAATTGCATATTGGATGATGAAGAGAGCATTCTCATTGAATTAATTATCCACGGCTTCTCTAGGGGTGAAGTTGCTTCGGTCATGTGGATAGAAACCTTCTTCAATGATTCTCCAGAGATTAGTATTCACATGATTTAAATGACGCTTAAAGAGATAAATCCAAGATTCAAAGTCCTCATTTTTCACAATCTTAGGAGGAGGGCCGGCATGATTTAAATGAGTAGATGGAATCGGTCCTCCATAAATTGGAGGTTCCGCATGGGCAAAGATGTCGGTGCCATTTCTACCACTAGTAGAAGGACCCTTTTCACTAGTAGCTTCCCCCTTATCGGAGTTAGCATCCGTCACCTTGTTAGTGGGATCACCCACTTTCATCGGCGAGGTAGATAGTTTAATTCCTTCTAAGAATTTATTAAACATGCTTTCAACCTCGGTTGTCATGGAGGTTGTCAATGTGTCCAAAGCAGCATTGAATTCCTCAAGAGAAACCGCGGTTCCCCCATCAGCCGTAGACGAGCTCAGATTCACACCAGAGTGCTCCTCCCCACCATCTACGCTGTCAACCATACTCTTCGGATGGCAAAGTCCTTAATAAAGAGATGAGGCTCTGATACTAAGAAATGATCGATATAGTTGACTAGAGGGGGGTGAATAAGAAACTAACAATTTTTAGCTTTTCTTTACCAAATTAAACTTTGCATCAAAGTAGGTTGTCTAGATATGCAACTAGGTAAGCAGCCTATATGATGCAATCAACAACAAGCACACAAGCAAGCATGGGATACAACACTAATAAGCTTGCACAAGTAAAGGCACGACATAACCAAGAGTGGAGTCGGTGAAGACAAGGATGTGTTACCTAAGTTCCTTCCTTTTGAGGGGAAGTACGTCTCCGTTGGAGCGGTGTGGAGGCACAATGCTCCCCAAGAAGCCACTAGGGCCACCGTATTGTCCTCACGCCCTCACACAATGCGAGATGCCGTGATTCCACTATTGGTGACCTTGAAGGCGGCGACCGAACCTTTAGAAACAAGGTTGGGGAAATCTCCACAACTTAATTGGAGGCTCCCAACGACACCACGAAGCTTCGTGCTCAAACACCCAAGAGTAACAAGATCCGCTAGGGATTTGTGGGGGAATCAAATTTCTCTTGGTGGAAGTGTAGATCGGGGCCTTCTCAACAAATCCCGAGAAAATCAACAAGTTTGATTGGCTAGGGAGAGAGATCGGGCGAAAATGGACTTGGAGCAACAATGGAGCTTAGGGATGGAAGAGGTGCGTCTTCTTGCAGAAGAAGACCCCCTTATATAGTGGGGGGACAATTCCAACCGTTACCCACCACTCAGCCCGCGACCCGCGGTACTACCGCACCACAGGAGTGGTACTACCGTACGGGCCTGCGGTACTACCGCGGTGTCTCGCGGTACTACCGTGTGCGCAGTAGAGCCTGGACCTAAACAGAAGAGCACTGACAGGGCGCGGTAGAACCGCTGGCGTGGTACTACCGCGACACCATGCGGTACTACAGCAGGCAAGCCACGGTCTAGGCACAGTAGGCACAGATATATAAAATTACATCCGTGACTACCTCCGCTGAGATTTTATCGATGCAAAAATTAGACACGATACTACCGCAACCCAGGTGCGGTACTACCGTGCAGGGTGCGGAAGTAAAAAATTACATCCGCCCCTACCTCTGCCCATGCTGCAGTGCCTGGCCAGGCAACACGGTAATACCGCGCTAGAGCATGGTACTACCGCGTAGGGCGCGAATGTAAAAAATTACATCCGCCCCTACTACTGCTTGCGCAGCAGCGCCATGCCAGAGCTCACGGTACTACCGCTCAGAAGGAGCCGTACTACCGTGGGAGCCCACGGTAGTACCGTGCCGGTGTCACGCCCAATATGCGACCCTATCCTAAACAAACTCGAAGGTCCCACCAAGGATAGAAGCGCATATTGGAGACACTTTTGCAAGGCGGATATCATTACATCGCACCATTACATAATAGTTGGGGATACATACAAAAGGCATGCAATGCCACATGAATACAACAAACTAATACATAAGAGCGACATCTGACTACGGATGAAACGCAAACAGAAACTCAAACGACATCCACCCTGCTAGCCCAGGCTGCCGACCCGGAACCTATCCCCTGATCGAAGAAGAAGCAGAAGAAAAACTCCAAAAAAAGTAAACATCACTCTCGCGTCATGATCATCGCATTACCTGTACCTGCAACTGTTGTTGTAGTAATCTGTGAGCCACAAGGACTCAGCAATCCCATTACCATGGGTATCAAGACCAGCAAAGCTTAATGGCTATGGAATGGATAAGTGGTGAGGCTATAGCACGCGACTAAGCATGATATGGTGGCTAACTTACGAGTACAAGAGTAAGATGAGAAGTTACGCAAACGGTCGCAAACTAGTAATGATCAAGAAGTGATCCTAAACTACTTGCGTTCAAACATAACCCCACAATGTTCTCTTCTCGACCCTCTCGAAAAGAGACTGTCACAGTTACACACGCGATTCGGTATTTTAGTTTGAATATGGTGTCAAGTTATCTACAACCGGACATTAAAAATTCCCATCTGCCACATAACCGCGGGCATGGCTTTCGAAAGTTTAAACCCTGCATGGGTGTCCCAACTTATCCCATTATAAGCTCACGATCCACGGAGACAATCCTCCATCGCGGGACATCCGATCAGACTCGGGGACCCGGTGCACAAGACATTTCAACAATGGTAAAACTAATCTAGCAAAGCCTCCCAGCGTGTCGACACCCTGATAGTAGCCGCGCGTATCTAGTCTCAGGACATGTCTGGATGGGACATCCTACGAGTAAAACCATATCCTCAGGTTGCCCCATGGTGGCCCCGCAGTCTACCCATTTGGGACCAACACCATCAGCGCTGGCCCCCTGCTATGTAGAAAAAACCCTCGGGTTCATGACGCCCTATGCAAATTTATTATTTAGTTTAAGTATTATTATGGCAAATGTTAAAACCAAAGTTGGGCCTTGCTGGAAGAGTTTTATTCAAAGCAAACTGTCAAGAGGGGCCCATAAACCCACACCGTGTTAGGGACGCAAAATCAAGGAACATAACACCGGTATGACAGAAACTAGGGCGGCAAGAGTGGAACAAAACACCAGGCATAAGGCCGAGCCTTCCACCCTTTACCAAGTATATAGATGCATTAATTAAATAAGAGATATTGTGATATCCCAACATAAACATGTTCCAACATGGAGCAATCTTCAGCTTCACCTGCAACTAACAACGCTATAAGAGAGGCTGAGCAAAGCGGTAACATAGCCAAACAACGGTTTGCTAGGAAGGGTGAAAAGGTTAGAGGCTGACATGGCAATTTGGGAGGCTTGATAAACAAGTGGTAGGAAGCGCGACATAGCGATAACATCGATACAACTAGCATAGCAATGATAGTAGTGAGATCTAGGGTAACACTCATCTTTCCTGAAATCCTGCTAGGAAGAAGAATGAGTCAATGAAGAAGACGAATGGATGAAGAAGAACCAAACGTAGACAAACGAATCCTCACGATCGCAACGAAACAGGAACTATCGAGAAGAAGCACAACGGGAAAGAAGCAAACAACATGGTAAACACACAAAACATAAGCATGACATGGAAAAATGCATTCAAACATAAAGCAAACACCTTAAAACAAGGATGCAACATGATAATATGAAACTACATGCAAAATCAAGTAAATTTCATATAGAGCATGCTCAAAACGGAGCAACGCTGCAACACATACACTCCAAACAAGATATAACAACAATCTGCCCAAAACAGCAAGTACGCACTTTGCAAACATCAAAACAACATGCTACAGGAATCATATGAGCACAACTTGATGTACAAATAACATACTTCAAATATCACTAAGGTTCAGGTTCATAGGCATCAAGATTAAACCATTATGATCAATGCAAAATGCAACTTTATAACACAGGATCATATGCATGAACAGAGTTAATATGATGGCAACTTGAGAGCAAGAAAGAGACAAGCTACAGCAAGTTTATATAGCAACCAGGGGCATGTCATCAAAGTACACATAACAAAGAACAAAGAACATCATGGCATCATAGGCATATGGCTCATGGATTAGTAGGAACCAATATTACAAGATTGAATGTTGAAACAGTTTCAGCAAGTATAAAACAGCAACATTATGATCGTATGTTTGCAACATGAAACAGAGGCATATGACATTTACAAGTAACAACCATGTCATGAGAACAGAGTACTTATAGCATAATTCAAAACATGTAATTGGAGAATCTCCAAAATAGGCATGGATCACTTAATAACAAGGTCACAACAAGGCATCATGAAGTTAACAGAAAACTGGAACAGCATGTAGGCATCTTCATGGCAATGAAAACATATACTACAGGACATATATGAGGCATCCAAAGGCATGGCAGGATAGAGAATAACATGGTCATAAAAACATGTTAAATAAGCATCTCCAGATTATGCATGTACTAATTGGTAGCATCAAGCAAACATGGCATCATGATATTACTGATTTAGCATTGACAGAAAGTTAAGAAGTAGCCCACTTCACAAGGTTGATGCACTCACTACAAAGCATAAAAAAATACATGGATTGCACCACTGTAAATATGGCATGCAAATGCTCCTAAAAAATATAGACATCATGCTCTTAGGATGCACACACAAAATGCAACAAAAATGACAAATCAGCAAGTTACAACAGTTTTCAGCAGTTAACAGCACCATGGACTTTCACAACAGGGATTAATATGTCAAGATGCACCCTAATATGGATGCAAAGTACACCAACATATAGGTAATGAAGATCAGAACATGTTCATATCAAGACCATCATCATGGCATCAGCAGGTACAAAGTTATAGCACTCACAAGACAGCTATATGATGTTAACAATCAGCAGATTACAACAGTTTATATCAATTAGCAGTTTTGCAACGAAAATTAAGGCATCAAGATGAATCCTAACATGCATGAAAACTACTCCATCATGAAGAGCACTCTGACATGAACATTTTGACATACTATATGCGCAAAACGGGGCACCAAGCATCAAGTTATGGCATGATGAGCAGGGGCACATGAAGTAGAAATTCAGGGACAGAGAGAAAAACGAGGGGGGTTCAACCTTCCAGATCTAGGGTTCCGGGCACAGTTCCCGAGGTTCACCGGAGAAGACGACGGGGAAGGTGGCCGGCAGGGTTGGAGAGGGGCGTTCCGGCGAGGGGGCGCCAGATCCGGTCGACCCACGACCGGATCTAGCCGGAGTGGGAGGAGAGGGCTGGCGGGGGACGCCGCGGCGCAGGCGGGCGCCGGACAGCGGCCGGCGTGAGGCGGTGGGTGCCGGAGCGGCGAGGGAGAGGCGCGGCGAGGCGCGGCCGGGCAGTGGTGGTCGCCGGCGCCGGGCAGCAGGGTGACCGGCGGCGGGGTCAGGTGCGGAGGCGGCGCGCAGGGCACGGCCCGGGAGCGAGGGCGGCGGAGGGGGCTCGGGCCCAGCGCGGCCCGGGGTGGGCTTCTCGTGGGCCTGAGCGAGCCACGGCGGAGGGAGGCGGTGCAGTGCAACATGGCGGAGCTGGAGTGGACGAGGTGCAGTGGGGCGGACATGTCCGGCGCAAGGTTGGCTGTGTCCGGCGGCGCGAGGAGGAAGATGACTAGGGTTTGATCCGAAATTTCGGGGAGGGGGTGTTTATATAGGTATAGGGAGCTAGGAGAGTCCAAATGAGGTGTGGTTTTCGCCCACACGATCGTGATTGAATGGCAGAGAGAATGGAGGGGGGTTAGATGGGCTAGTGGACTGTGGTGAAGGGGTGCTGGGCTGCAAAGAGAGAGGGGTTTCGGTTAACTCAGTTTACCGTTGGGGCATCAAACGACCTCCGAATGGAACAAAATTTGACGGGCGGTCTACCGGTGATATACCAATGCCACTTGGCAAATCTTGGCCCATTTCAAGAAAAAAATTCTCCCGCTCCTGAAACAAGGTCTTAGAGGGGTGACGGGTGCATGCGAGTCTGGTTGGTCTCAGAACGGACAATAGAGAGAACCGGGGGAACCCGAACGGATGCAAGTTTTGAAAAACATGCAGATGATGACATGGCAAAATGCAACATGTAAGCAAATGACATGGCAACGACAGTGAATAACTGGAAGGCACCTGGCGGATTGGTCTCGGGACGTTACAACTCTCCTCCACTAACAAGAGATCTTGTCCCGAGATCTTAGGAACGAGATGGAAGAGAAAGAGGAAGAGGTGAAGCAAGAACGCAAGAGAGAAGATGAGAAAAGTCGAGAGCACTCGGGTAGAAAAGAGGAACGGCGAATATGACAAGAATGAAAAGCTCAAGGAATAAGATAGACTCTGAAACCACTCCGGTTAGAAGAAGCTCGAAAGGATTAAGAACGAAAGAATTCCGGCAGCACTCCTGCTAAAAATGAAAGAAATGTAAACATGAACTTCACCTGATGGGATGACACTTGACGAGATGAACAACGCAATGCCTCCGAAAGAATTGAAAGAATGGAATGAAAAGAAGGATGAGAGAACAACAACTTCCAACACGAATGAATACGATAGCATCCTTAGAAGAAGGTTAGAACAGAGTTATTGAGAAATCAACAACAAAAGAATAGCTTGTTGTGGACTTATCAAAAACATCTCAAAACTTGAGGTGAAATTATACCACAACCAAATGTTTGAATAGCTGAGAAGAACGAAGAAATGCAAAACTCCACTTCAGAAGAAAATGGAGAATTATTTGCACTTCGAGACATGAGAAGAAAAGATACTTCAACTCCTTCAACAAGAATCTGATGAACTCTTGAAGAAAGAAGAACCGTCGTCAAGAACTCCGGTAACAAACGGATGATTAGATAAAACTGAAGGATGAAAAGAATACGATGATGCCTTGCGATGATTTAGATGGAGGTTCCGACGAAATGGCCGAGGAAATTTGAACTCCAGAAAAGAAAAGCTGAAAACACTTGGAACTAGAATTTATTCATCAAGAACAAACTCCGAAGGAAGGGATTAATCACTTGGAGGAAATAAGAATAAGATTTATTGTATGCTTTTCCTTCATCAAATTAAATTGATGACAACCGGATTTGGCATGCAACTTATTCCCCTTGAAAGGATTGAGGAGTATATGGTGCAACCTTGCGGAAGGTCTTCAATGAACCACCGGTAGGATTGGAAAGAATGAATGAATTGATATTATAACAAAGGAAAAAGAATCTGAAGGAACCACCATAAGAATTTGAAAATGACTGATGAAAGAGAATGAATCACCGGGGAGAATTAGAGGAACACGAGCTGATAAAAGAGCACTTGACAGATGTGTCGGGGTGATTGGAGAACGACAGCTGGAATGTGAGGATGAAGAATTCTTCTAGAATGATGGCCTCCGGTGAAAGAAACGGAAAACAACTCCTGACATACTCTGGATGGGTAAGAAAGAATATTTGACAAATGGAGTAATTCGAGAGGATAACATGAAGCTAGAACCATGAATCTTCGAGAGAACGGGCAAGATTTAGAGGAACTCTTCTTCGGTCTTCAATTGTCAAGAATGACGGCGAGAAACACCACCAAAATTGTTGAGATGCTCCGGGAGAATGGGAAGCGAAGAGGTTGAGCCAACGATGAAATGATTTGAAACCGATCTTGGAAATGCATCTGACTGATGAAATTCATTCTTACGTCAAACTCCAAAAATAATTTGGTATTAACTCTGTAATAATTAGAAGAGTCAGGTAAGATCCTGGGGAAAGACCTGTGGGTTAGGGCCCACTAAAAATAAAATACGTTGAAAAGGATTGTTGAATGAGAAATGATGCACCGGAATAATTGAAATATTTTAATGAGGTGATAGCCTCGAATTAATTGGAACACAGACGGATCTCCTGAGATGTCTTCCGCACTTTGGAATGATTAAATGGCGAGAGGCGGATGAGCAAGGGAAACACTTGAATCGAGGAAAGGAATATGATCAACAATGAAAAAAACTTGAATTGAATCCACCGGAAAGAAAACTAGATGAATCAATGATGAACTTGACGAGAATTCACTGGTTGAAACAATTGACGAAAGATTAAAGAGGCTCGGCACGAATGAAGTTGATGCTCGAAAGAGACTCAAGCTCCGGGAAGAAAAAGGGGTGGGAGGGCGGGAAAAACAAAGCAACTTGGAAGGGAGAACCGACGAATAACTTGAAGAGAAGACACCGGTTGAAAATAATTGAGGAAAGAATGCAAAGACTTTGCACGAGTAGGATGGATACTCAATTACGGACTCCGGCTCCGAGAAGAAAAATTGTGGGTGGGTGGGGGAAAAGAACTGAGGATTGAACTTGCAAAAACAAAGAGGGTCGAATCGTCTTGACGAGAAATGCACCGGATGAAAAGAGCTGAGAACCAACGAACAAAAAAAACTAACCGCATGATCCTAAAGAAAGTTCGAAGGGGAAGAGGAGTAATTCAAAACACCTACGTCAAGATTCCTCACCAGAGCGGCGAAGGGGTTGTGGAGTAAAAAGAATTCCTACTCTCCAATACAACTAGACTCCGAAATCAGTTTTTCTTCTATACTCGACAACGGCCAACTACGATCAATCAAGGGGGCTCCTATGATCGGTCGAGGCTCTGATACCAACTTGTCACGTCCAATATGTGACCCTATCCTAAAGGAACTCGAAGGTCCCACCAAGGATAGAAGCGCATATTGGAGACGTTTTTGCAAGGTGGATATCATTATATCGTACTATTACATAATAGTTGGGGATACATACAAAAGGCATACAATGCCACATGAATACAACAAACTCATACATAAGAGCTACATCCGACTACGGATGAAACGCAAATAGAAACTCAAACGACATCCACCCTGTTAGCCCAGGCTGCCGACCCGAAACCTATCCCCTGATCGAAGAAGAAGCAGAAGAAGAACTCCAAAACAAGTAAACATCGCTCTCGCGTCATGATCATCGCATTACATCTACATGCAACTATTGTTGTAGTAATCTGTGAGCCACGAGGACTCGGCAATCTCATTAACATGGGTATCAAGACTAGCAAAGCTTAATGGGTATGGAATGGATAAGTGGTGAGGCTGCAGCAAGCGACTAAGCATGATATGGTGGCTAACTTACGAGTACAAGAGTAAGATGAGAAGTTACGCAAATGGTCGCAAACTAGTAATGATCAAGAAGTGATCCTAAACTACTTGCATTCAAACATAACCGCACCGTGTTCTCTTCTCGACCCTCTCGAAAAGAGACTGTCACGGTTACACACGCGGTTGGGTATTTTGGTTCAAATCTAGTATCAAGTTATCTACAACTAGACATTAAAAATTCCCATCTATCACATAACCGCGGGCACGGCTTTCGAAAGTTTAAACCCTGCAGGGTGTCCCGACTTAGCCCATTATAAGCTCATGATCCGCGGAGACAATCCTCCATTGCAGGACATCCGATCAGACTCGGGGTCCCGGTGCACAAGACATTTCGACAATGGTAAAACTAATCCAGCAAAGCCTCCCAGCGTGTCGACACCCAGATAGTAGCCGCGCATATCTAGTCTCAGGACACGTCCGGATGGGACATCCTATGAGTAAAATCAGATCCTCGGGTTGCCCGGTGGTGGCCCCGCAGTCTACCCATTTGGGACCAACACCATCAAGGATGGCCCCCCCTACTATGTAGAAAAAAACCTCGGGTTCATGACGCCCTATGCAAATTTATTATTTAGTTTAAGTATTATTATGGCAAATATTAAAACCAAAGTTGGGCCTTCCTGGAAGAGTTTTATTCAAAGCGAACTGTCAAGAGGGGCCCATAAACCCACACCGTGTTAGGGACGCAAAATCAAGGAACATAACACCGGTATGACGGAAACTAGGGAGGCAAGAGTGGAACAAAACACCAGGCATAAGGCCGAGCCTTCCACCCTTTACCAAGTATATAGATGCATTAATTAAATAAGAGATATTGTGATATCCCAACATGGAGCAATCTTCAGCTTCACCTGCAACTAACAATGCTATAAGAGAGGCTGAGCAAAGCGGTAACATAGCCAAACAACGGTTTGCTAGGAAGGGTGAAAAGGTTAGAGGCTGACATGGCAATTTGGGAGGCTTGATAAACAAGTGGTAGGAAGCGCGACATAATGATAACATCGAGACAACTAGCATAGCAATGATAGTAGTGAGATCCAGGGTAACGGTCACCTTGCCTGAAATCCCGCTAGGAAGAAGAACGAGTCCATGAAGAAGACAAATGGATGAAGACAAACCAAGCGTAGATGAACGAATCCTCACGATCACAACGAAACGGGAATCGAGAAGAAGCACAACTGGAAAGAAGCAAACAACATGGTAAACACACAACACATAAGCATGACATGATGCTCAACCAAGTATGATGCATGACAAGGCTATATGATGCTACTCATGGCAAGAGCTGACGCAAACAAGAACAACACATCAAAGCAAGTTTAAATGAGGCCGGAAATAACATATAACAAATCCGGTAAGTCCTCATATGCAAATTTCGAAATTGGTCCAGATCTGAAAAAACCTTATTTCAAGTTGTTAAACAGCAAGTTAAGATGCACCAAGATGATGTACATGAAATTCTAGTCAAGTTACATTTAAGGTTCATTTAGTTCGGAGCTACAGCCTAGAAGATATGAGCAAAACAAGTTAAACATGGCATTGATGCAAAATGCATTCAAACATCAAGCAAACACCTCAAAACAAGGATGCAACATGATAATATGAAACTACATGCAAAATCAAGCAAGTTTCATATAGAGCATGCTCAAAACGGAGCAACGGTGCAACACATACACTCCAAACAAGATATAACAACAATCTGTCCAAAACAGCAAGTAGGCACTTTGCAAACATCAAAACAACATGCTACAGGAATCATATGAGCACAAACTTGACATACACTTGATGTACAGATAACATACTTCAAATATCATTAAGGTTCAAGTTCATAGGTATCAAGATTAAACCATTATGATCAATGCAAAATGCAACTTTATAACACAGGACCATATGCATGAACAGAGTTAATATGATGGCAACTTGAGAGCAAGAAAGAGACAAGCTAGAGCAAGTTTATATAGATTCTGTGGGAATGTCATCAATTACACATAACAAAGAACAAATAACATCATGGAATCATAGGCATATGGCTCATGGATTAGTAGGAACCAACATGACAAGATTGAATGTTGAAACAGTTTCAGCAAGTATAAAACAGCAACATTATGATAGCATGTTTGCAAGCATGAAACAGAGGCATATGATATTTACAAGTAATAACCATGGCATGTGAACAAAGTACTTATAACATAATTCAAAACATGTAATTGGAGCAACTCCAGAATAGGCATGGATACTCAATAACAAGCTCACAACAAGACATCATGAAGTTAACAGAAAACTGGAACAGCATGTAGGCATCTTCATGGCAATGAAAACATATGCTACAGGACATATATGAGGCATCCAAAGGTATGGCAAGATATATCATAACATATTCATAAAAACATGTCAAATAAGAATCTCCATATTATGCATGGATTAATTGGTAGTATCAAGTAAACATGGCATCATGATATTACAGATTCAGCATTGACAGAAAGTTAACAGCAAGTAGCCCACTTCACAAGCTTGATGCACTCACTACAGGGCATATAAAAATACATGGATTGCACCAATGTAAATATGGCATGAACATGCTCCTAAAACATATAGACATCATGCTCTTAGGATGCACACACAAAAATGCAACAAAAATGACAAATCAGCAAGTTACAGCAGTTTTCAGCAGTTAACAACAACATGCACTTTTGCAACAGGGATTAATATGCCAAGATGCAGACTAACATGGATGCGAAGCACACCAACATGTGTAGAATGAAGAGCCGAACATGTGCATATCAAGATCATCATCATGGCATCAGCAGGTACAAAGTTATAGCACTCACAAGAAAGCTATATGATGTTAACAATCAGCAAATTACATCAGTTTATATCAATTATCAGTTTTGCAACGAAATTTAAGGCATCAAGACGAAACCTAACATGCATGCAAACTACTCCATCATGAAGAGCACTTTGAGATGAACATTTTGACATATTATATGCGCAAAACGGAGCACCTAGCATCAAGTTATGGCATGATGAACAGGGGCACATGAAGTAGAAATCCAGGGACTTAGAGAAAAACGAGGGGGGTTCAACCTTCCAGATCTAGGGTCGGGCACGGTTCCTGAGGTTCACCGAAGAAGACGATAGGGAAGGTGGCCGGCGGGGTTGGAGAGGGGCGTTCCAGCGAGGGGGCGCCAGATCCGGTCGACCCGTGACCGGATCTGGACGGAGTGGGAGGAGAGGGCCGGCGGGGGACGCCGCAGCGCAGGCGGGCGCCGGACGGCGGCCGACGTGAGGCGGCGGGCGGCGGAGCGGCGAGGGAGAGGCGCGGCGAGGCGTGGCCGGGCGACGGTGGTCGCCGGCGCCGGGCAGCGGGGTGACCGACGGCGAGGTCGGGCGCGGAGGCGGCGCGCGGGGTGCGGCCCGGGAGCGAGGGCGGCAGAGGGGGCTCGGGCCCAGCGCGGCCCGGGGGGGCTTCCCGTGGGCCTGAGCGGGCCGCGGCGGACGGAGGCGGCGTAGTGCCACGTGGCGGAGCTGGAGTGGATGAGGGGCGGCGGGGCGGACATGTCCAGCGCGAGGTTGGGTGTGTCCGGCGGCGCGAGGAGGAAGAGGACTAGGGTTTGATCTGAAATTTTGGGGGAGGGGTGTTTATATAGGTATAGGGAGCCAGGAGAGTCCAAAAAGGTGCGGTTTTCGTCCACACGATCGTGATCGAATGGCGGAGAGAATGAAGGGGGTTTAGATGGGCTAGCGGGCTATGGTGAAGGGGTGTTGGGCCGCAAAGAGAGAGGGGTTTCGGTTAACTCGGTCAACCGTTGGGGCATCAAACGACCTCCAAATGGAACGAAATTTGACGGACGGTCTACCGGTGATATACCAAGGCCACTCGGCAAATCTCGGCCCATTTCAAGAACATTTTTCTCCCGCTCCTGAAACAAGGTCTGAGAGGGGCGACGGGTGCATGCGAGTGTGGTTGGTCTCAGAACGGACAACAGAGAGAACCGAGGGAACCTGAACGGATGCAAGTTTTGAAAAACATGCAGATGAAATGCAGATGATGACATGGCAAAATGCAACACGCAAGCAAATGACATGGCAACGATGGTGAACAACTGGAAGACACCTGGCGGATCGGTCTCGGGGCGTTACAGCCGGATCTCGGTAGTACCGCTGGCGCCTGCGGTAGTACCGCTCTGGGGAGCAGTACTACTGCTAGCCTGTGAACAACAACACTCGGAGTCCTCCATTTCGCAGAGACATGGTGAGACGGAGGAAACTCCAAAGAGCCAAAGGAAAGGTGGTGCAAAGGGAACGTGTACGTGAGATTCCACCCAAACCTTTCCAAAGCGGACCCCCTCTTAATAGTACGGCTTTCCTACGACTCAAATCTACCAAAAAGAAACGTAGAGAAACGTTGTCTTCAATAATCTTCGAGGGGCATCAAATCGTCTTGTGTTTAGTTGTGATATATCTGAAAAGCTCAATACACACGATTAGTCCGCAAAAGCATTGTCATCAATCACCGAAACTACTAAGGGACAAGTATGCCCTTACAGCACCCCAAGGTAATATTCAAGGACAGCCAAGAGCCTAAGCTTGGGGATGCCCCGGAAGGAATCCCCTCTTTCGTCTTCGTCTATCGGTAACTTTACTTGAGGCTATATTTTTATTCACCACATTATATGTGTTTTGCTTGGAGCGTCTTGTATGATTTGAGACTTTGCTTTTTAGTTTGCCACAATCATTCTTGTTGTACACAACTTTTGAGAGGGACACACATGAATCATGATTTATTAGAATACTCTATGTGCTTCACTTATATCTTTTGAGGTAGGCAATTTTGATCTAGTACTTCACTTATATCTTTTTAGAGCATGGCGGTGGTATTATTTTATAGAAATTGTTGAACTCTCATGCTTCACTTATATTATTTTGAGAATCTTTAAACAGCATGGTAATTTGCTTTGGTTATAAATTTAGTCATAATATGATAGGCATCCAAGAGGGATATAATAAAAACTTTCATATAGAGTGCATTGAATACTATGAGAAGTTTGATTCCTTATGATTGTTTTGAGATATGAAGATGGTGATATTAGAGTCATGCTAGTGAGTAATTGTGAATTTTACAAATACTTGTGTTGAGGTTTGTGATTCCTGTAGCATGCACATATGGTGAACCGTTATGTGATGAAGTCGGAGCATGATATATTTTTTTGATTGTCATCCTTTGTGTGGAGGTCGGGATCGCGCGATGGTTAACTCCTACCAACCCTTCCCCTAGGAGCATGCGCATAGTTCTTGGTTTCGATGACTAATAGATTTTTGGAATAAGTATGTGAGTTCTTTATGAATAATGTTGAGTCCATTGATTATACGCACTCTCACCCTTCCACCATTGCTAGACTCTCTTGTGCCGCGCAACTTTCGTCGGTACCATAAACCCACCATATACCTTCCTCAAAACAGCCACCATACCTACCTATTATGGCATTTCCATAGCCATTCGGAGATATATTGCCATGCGACTTTCCACCATTCCGTTTATTATGACATGTTTCATCATTGTCATATTGCTTTGCATGATCATGTAGTTGACATCTTATTTGTGGCAAAGCCACCTTTCATAATTCTTTCATACATGTCACTCTTGATTCATTGCACATCCCGGTACACCCCCGGAGGCACTCATATAGAGCCATAGTTTGTTCTAAGTATCGAGTTGTAATTCTTGAGTTGTAAGTAAATAAAAGTGTGATGATCTTCATTATTAGAGCATTGTCCCGGTGAGGAAAGGACGACGAAGACTATGATTTCCCCACAAGTCGGGATGAGACTCCGGACGAAAAACAAAAGACCCCAAAAATGAGAAAGGCCCAAATAAAAAAATGAAAAATGAAAAAAAATGAGAGAAGAAGAGAGAAGGGGCAATGTTACTATCCTTTTTCCACACTTGTGCTTCAAAGTAGCACCATGATCTTCATGATAGAGAGTCTCCTATGATGTCACTTTCATATGCTAGTGGGAATTTTTTATTATAGAACTTGGCTTGTATATTCCAGTGATGGGCTTCCTCAAATTGGCCTAGGTCTTCATGAGCAAGCAAGTTGGATGCACACCCACTTTGTTTTTCTTTTTGAGCTTTCATAAACTTATAGCTCTATTGCATCTGTTGCATGGCAATCCCTACTCACTCACATTGATATTTATTGATGGGCATCTCCATAGCCCGTTGATATGCCTAGTTGATGTGAGACTATCTCCCTCTTTTTGTCTTCTCCACAACCACCATATTCTATTCCACCTATAGTGCTATCTCCATGGCTCACACTCATGTATTGCGTGAAAGGTGAATTTTTTTGAGAATACTAGCTTGGCTGAAACTGGGTTTGTGCATGATTTGAATATTTTATGTGATGAAGATGGAGCATAGCCAGACTATATGATTTTGTAGGGATGAGCTTTATTTGGCCATGTTATTTTGAGAATACATAATTGCCTTGTTAGTATGCTTGAATTATTATTGTTTTTATGTCAATATTAAATTTTTGTTTTGAATCTTATGTATCTAAACATTCATGCCACAATAAAGAAAATTACATGGATAAATATGTTAGGTAGCATTCCACATCAAAAATTTGTTTTTATCATTTACCTACACGAGGACGAGCGGGAATTAAGCTTGGGGATGCTTGATACGTCTCTAATGTATCTATAATTTTTGATTGTTTCATGCTATTATATTATCTGTTTTGGATGTTTCTTATGCATTAATATGCTATTTCATATTATTTTTGGGACTAACCTATTAACCTAGAGCCCAGTGTGAGTTCCTATTTTTTCCTTATTTTTGAGTTTCGCAGAAAAGGAATACCAAAGGGAGTCCAAACGGAATGAAACCTTCACGATGATTTTTCTTGGACCAGAAGACAACCAGGAGACTTGGAGATGAAGTCGGAGGAGCCACGAGGCATCCATATGCGTGAGCATTGCATGCTCTGGTCGATGTTTGCAGTGTGGCTGCTAACAAAACATTGGTTTCTAAATAATGCACATTTGTATTTCCATTCTAATATCACTACAATTTCCAAGATCCCAGGAATTGGAGGCCTGGGAGCTCTCGAGCTTTTTTTGTATGAGCTGGACCCCTCTGGTCATTGGGAGGGCATGGGGTTTTGAGCTGGTCAAACATTTGCTTCATGTCGCTCCTGTAGTGAAAATTCACGAATACATGGGAAAAGCAGAATGTAAGACTGGTATCTCCTCTGCTTTATTTATTTATGCCGGCGCTGCTCCCTCTCGCGTGCTCCAGTATCCTCTGTGTTGCCACTGTTGCTCTGATGCTAATCCTTGGCCTGGAGGGAGGTTGATGCTGGTCGAGCAGCTATCTCCCCATTCCCCTTTACTCAACTCCAAATTCACATGATCAACCATCATGAGGTTTGGATTCAAGGGTCTCTTGGCTTCGCATCCCAGTTGGATTTGGTCTGTTTGCATTTGAGTTTAGGTGGGGAATCAGTTGTTCAAGCTGCGGCACGGCCTGGTTCATCGGCGTGACGTGAGGGACTCTGGCATGATTATGGTGGCCAAGGAGTTCGGTTCCCTATTACGACCGGGTGTTGTGGGGCGCAATGGAGGAGGCGCAACTGGCGTTGCTCTCCTCCGCGATCGCCTGCAACTGTGCCTCCACGATCGCCGCTTCCTCGTGAAGGCGGCTTGAGCGCGTACGGCATCGTAGATGGCACGCTGCTCCGCGATGAAGTTGGGATTCGCCACGGCCTCCTTGCTCACCCGCTCCCCGTAGATTTGGCCCTGTACCTGCCGGTGCTGCTCCAGGAGGAATAGGTTGTACCGCTGTTCCTCCTACGCGTGCTGAAATGCCGACAAAGGCGCCGGTGCAGATTGCACCTCCGCCATGGTAGCGTTGTAGTGCGTCTGTGCCTGCTCCATGGTGAAGCCGGCGTGCGCAGGAGGCGTGGGAGCCAGGACGGTGTCGTCGACGCCCGTCTCCAACGTGGTCTTGTCCTCTTCGTCATAGACCTCGGGCAAGCTGGCCGGCAAGCCAACCTCGATCTGCCTGGCACGGCGGCTCTGCTAGGCGGCGATAAGGGCGACCACGGCATGCTTCATCTCCGTGCAAAGGCTCTCTAACGGAGCTTCGCCGCCTGCAGTCATGGCGGATGTAGTGCAAGGGAGGAGGATGGGAGGGGCTTGTGTCGTGGTGTGGAGTTAGCTGGGTGTGGCCACATTTAAATAGCAGATTCCGGTGAGGTGAGGTGTCCTGGTGCGTCAAAACACGGCGCCGGAGTGGGTTTCTTGGTCGGCGAGCCTGCTTAATGGCGGCATACGGACGGACAATAGTATTGAACGGGTGTGGTAGATATCCGTCCCGTCCCATCCAGACACGTGTCTCCGGCATTGAACATGCGCGGACAGCAGAGATGCATCGCGGGCGACGCGCTCGGTAGGCGCACCGCTTCAATGGCGAAGGCAGTGAGAGGTCGCGTCCGTCCTGAGCCGTCTTCAATGTCGAGCGGTGTGCTCTACAACGGCATGAATGCGGGCAGTTGGCGCCGGGCGGGAACGTGCGCGGGCGAGGGAGGTGGGGTTTTGGTGGGTCGGGGCGGTCAGAAGCGGGCGTGGTATCAGTCCGGACTCCCGCAAAGCCTCCTCCCCCAATGTTTGTCTCTGGTTTGCGGGAGAATCGCATCCAGACCGCGACACGGATATGTACAGGCCCATGTTGGATGGCTTCCGCTGTCCTGACAGCACGCTCCGGACGCATGCGGAAAGCTTGCGAGTCGGCCTTGGAGATGCCCTTAGCTTACAGCTACTCCTACGGCCAAATTTGATGATTTGACCCTTTTGTCAAAGTTTAGCATGATCTGACCCCACTTCGTACAAATTTCGGGATCTGACCTTTTTCTCTACCACCGTCGTCTTTGGCGGTAAGATTGCACCACCTATCGCCGAGGTTAATGATGATAGGACTTAACTGCACCATCACATCTATTTAACATAAAAAATATCCTACCGTCAGGGACTTTGGCGATAGGCTGTGTAACCCTACCGCCAAAGTTCGTTGGTGATAGCCTTGCAACCTCTTTTTCTTCTGCATGCGTACTTTCTCCTTTTTGTTTGTTCCGTGTATCTAGCACAACTGCTAGCTAGGTAGCTAGCAGTCGCATAGATCGCAGCTAGCCGGCAGGACCTGCATATGCATGCATAGGCCTGTAGCTACCTTGGCTAGGGCTACATGCATGGAGCACTTGCACGAAGAGCCACTCGCAGCAAAATGGGTTGAACATGCATTTTTTAAGTTATAAAGGAACATGCATGTGTGCATCGAACGAACGTGTCATGATTAGCGAGTGATATCCTACCGCTGCTGACGATGACGGTAGAAAAAAGGTTAGATCTTAAAAAATTTACAAAGTATGATCACACCATGCTAAATTTTGATAAAAGAGTCAAAACATCGAATTCGGCCGCTCCCCGCACCGAACGTACTAACTAGCTACAGTGCCACGGACGTGATCACGGCGCACACACAGGACTATGCATCAATGCATGTCGTTGGTGAACTGGCGATGCACACTGCTACTGTCGCAGTGCCGTGATCGATCGCCGCGTAAGCTCTAGCTAATCAGTCGTTGGGGTACAAGGCTCCATTGCCGGCGTGCCACGCGTGTGCTGCACGTACACGCGACGAACGTGTCGTGCTGCCCATTCGCTCCGCTGGATCTTGCATAGTTGCTTAGGCCAACTCCACCGCGCGACCCATTCTGTCCGGCCCTGTTCGTTTGGAGCAAAAGGGACAAAGGAGGCGGCCCAGCGCGCGACGGCCCGGATTCATCCTTTCCGTTTTGTGTCCGGGCCGACCCATTTCAAGCGCAAACTTGCGCCAGGTTTGGGTCGCGGCGGACACCAAACGGACGCGCGCCTCGTCCGCTCCAGGGCCGCGTGGCAGGCGGCCACCTACCTCCCATCCGCCCACATCAATGCGCACGAGCTGGCGGACCCACCTGTCATCCGCACGTTGAACGGTCGCCGTCCTTCTTTAAAGTGGGAAGCGTGGACGGGTCGTCGTCCACACTGCCCCACGCCACCCAGCGGCCTCCTCGAACCCCGACAGCGCCGAACCCTAGCCTTCCTTTGTCCTCGAGCTCGCCGGCCGCCCACCTCTCCATGGGCTTCTCGAACGGCAAGGGCAAGCACGACCGCGAGGCCGGCTCCTCCTCAGGGCGCCGTCGCGGATCCGTGAAGAAGGAGGAGCCCGTGTCTCCGCGGCGCTCCTCCCGTCGAGCCCCCGCGTCACCGCCACGCTCCTCCCGTTGAGCCCCCGCGCCGGCCCCCTTCACCATTGCCCCTAGGCCCTCCGGCGAGCGCGACCGGCAGTACCTCTGCGCGGACGTGTGCCGGAGGTACTGGGAGACGAGGACGCCGGTCCCGTGGAGCGACGCCCACCTCCCCAACAGGTGGCACCTCTCCGCGGACCGGGTCCCCATCCCGCCAGTGCCGGCGATCGGCCGTGCACGGCGCGATGAGATCAACCGCCGCCGCCGCCTCCTCCCCGACGACCTGTACTACGACCACAGGTATGCCCCCGACTCTCCGCTCTGGGACACATGGCTCCAGGACGAGCACGACGTGCGGCGCGCGTCCTACTTCGCCGGCACCGTGTCGGGGCCGCGGAGGCCACGTGCAGAGCCGCGCGGGCGTACGCGGGTGCGCGGCCTGACGCCCACGCCGTCGCCTTCCCCGTCTCCCTCGCCCCCTCCCCCTCCTCGCATGACAGAGGAGGAGGACGCCCGTCTCCTGCAGCGTGTCATGGCCGACTCCATGAACACGCACGACGAGCGGCAGCGGGACGGCCTGGAGGAGGCCATGGCCCTCTCTGTCGTCGGGGACGTCGCCTTCCCGGAGGTGCAGCTGGCGGCCGTCACGGCGGCCGTCACGGAGGAGCCGATGGAGGAGGACCCGCCCGCGTTCGAGCAGCTCCTGGGCCAGGGGTGGGGCTGGTCCTGCGCTGCGCCGGAGATGGCCGCCGACCTGGGCGTGAACTGGTGCCCCACTCCGCCGCGGTCACCGGAGCGGGAGGCGTCGCCGCGGGAGGAGGTGGTGCAGACACCTCCGGCCGTCCAGCCCGGCCCTGTCTACCACGCACCGCCGTCCCACCTCTGGACGCCGCCGGAGTACGTCGACCTCGTCAGCGACGACGACGACACCGGCGGCCAGTGAAGACGGCGACGGCCACGGCACCGACGGGCGCGGCAGCAGCGCGCGGGAGGAGTTTTTTTTATTTTCTTATTATGTTAATTATGAATCTGGGCTTTTTAAGTGACCGTTGAAACTGAGCCGTTTTGTGGCCAACCCATATATATTTTTTATGTTTTTTTAATGTGTTTATTTGCTTTTTTAGTTATTTCATTAATTTTTTTATTCCCGTCCACCCCGGACTCGATTTGGGGTGCGGCCGCGCGGTGGACGCACGTACGACCCAACGGACACGGCCGGACACGGGTGAACCCATCGGCGTTCCAAAGGGACAAATTCGAACCAATTCAGACGTCCGTTTAAGGTCGCGCGGTGAAGTTGGCCTTATAGGTAGGAGAGCGAGAGGGTGCGTCGCCCCCATGAAATTGTCACAGTAGCGCAAAGGAGATCGGAGTGGCCAAGGCAGCAGGGAGGGTGAGAACGACGTTACAGCCGGGATCGATGCAGTCGGACTCGTCGATCCTATCAAGGGAAATTGCATGCAGGAGGTGGCCGGCCGGCCGGCCGGACTGCCTGCCTCCATCGACTGCACTGTGAAGAGCGCACTGTATGGCCCGTGTGGTGACAACTGGCCATGCCCAGAGAAGAAATGCGCAAAAAAAAAGAACAAAAATAAGGAGAGAGTATATAGCTCGCACGTCATCGCGGAAACGAAACATGATCCATGAGATGCACCGTTTCTGCGGAGGCAATGGGTGATCCAGGTACACCAAACATGCCCAAAAATTCGGACTTTCGGAGCATACACACTGGTAATTATCGGCATCACTGTAATTACCTGTCTACCTCTGCAACCTCACTCCCTCTTCGTTTGTTACTATCTAGAAGTCATATGGTACAGTGAGTCATGCTTTGATCTATGTTTGAGAGGGAGAGGGGGAGGAGGGGGGGAGACGGACAGAGGTAGTGAGGTTGCACCGGGGAGGCATGGGGCGGAGATTGTATGTCTAATTAGGAGAAGAGTGATTTAGCGGTAACGACAATACCTATCCGATACGTATTTTTCTTATATATATACTTAAAAAATACGTAAGGCTCCATCTTACTATTTTTCTTTTGTCCTCCGTCCCATACTATTTACTTTTGATTTTGTCAATTTTTCTAAACTCAACTGCCCACTGTTTATTTTCTTACCAAATAAAATCATATATCTTTTTTTGCGAGAAAATTTCCGATCTATTCATCTTCAATCATGGCAGTACAACGAATACCAGAAATAATAAAAATTACATTCAAATCCATAGACCACCTAGCGACGACTACCAGCACTGAAGCGAGCCGAAGGCGCGCCGCCGTCATCGCCCCTCCATCACCGGAGTCGGGCACAACTTGTTGTAGTAGACAGTCGGGAAGTCGTCGTGCTAAGGCCCCGTAGGACCAGCGCACCAGAACAACAATCGCCACAGATGAAGAATAACGTAGATCAGAAAGATCCAATCCGAAGACACGCGAACGTAGACGAACAACGATGAGATCCAAGCAAATCCACCAAAGATAGATCCGCCGGAGACACACCTCCACACACCCACCAACGGTGCTAGACGCGCCGCCGGAACGGGGTATAGGCGGGGAGACCTTTATTCCATCTTCAGGGAGCCGCCGCCGTCTCGTCTTCCTGAGCAGGACACAAACCCTAGCAAAACTGAAAGAAACGACCAAAAACGGAGCCCTCCCGCCGGCCCTTGCCGAGATCCACCGCGCCCCCATGGCCCTAGGGCCACCGGAGAGGAGGCGGACCTGCGGTGGCGGCGGCGCGAGGCAGAAACCCTAACTTCAGAGGTTGAGTTTGATAGCAAAGTGCATTAAATAAAATCATATATCTTTTGGTAAATTAATAAGTGTTGAATCAATCAATAATTATAATTTATCTTTACACAATAATATTGCCTCATTATATGTTTATACTTCAGCTGCAACACACAGAAAATTGAGTAGCTAAGAATTTAAGGGATTATTTGAGACATTTCGCTCCCTAAAATTCAGCCCCACTCTAAAAACGTAATTAAGCCAAACATGGTAGCTCCATGATGTCCCACTCCATGAAAAACTGAAATCTGGGATCCAACTCCCTGTATTTCGTCAAGCTCTTCAAGGGGTTGTTCAAAAACTCAGTTCGAATAGTCCTCGTGGAGTTGGGAGAAATTACCCACCACTATCACAGGTAAGTGGATAGCTCTTTATTTCTTTTCCCGTGTCATATAGCCTCACAATAGACCTTTTCCCACCAAAACTTTTCATTTTTCTTAAGCTGGAGCTAGCTGGAAGCCAAACATGATGCACTACTCTATGGTGCAGCTGCAACTCCTAGGTGGATTTGCTCCAAAATGAATTTGGTGGAATGAAGCTAATTTCGAAAGTAGGGAACAAGCCCTAAAAATGGAATAGAAAGTTCATTCCCTAAATCTCCATCGGCAAGCCTATGGATTCGGTTCCCCTCTGCGATCGGTGGCGGGAAGGGGAATCATGTTGTCTCGCTCTGGCTAGTAGATAGGCTAGGGTTATACTCCTTGCAGGGGCGACGCATGGGCGGATGGTGATGCTTCATCTTTGAGCCAGTCTTCTAGGCTTTGATCATCCTCAAGTTCATTTGTCAGGACAGATTCGACAAAGCTCCGGCATAGATTCTTGCAGACTCCTTGGGGATAGGGAGGATAGTGTTCCTCGTCATGCATACGTGATGGCGAGGTTAATTTGGTGCTAGGTTTTTCAGATCGATTCAAGGGTTCAACGACAACGACGATGTCTCCAGGACGCTGCTTCTTAGGGACACGTGCAGGAAGACTTTCCGGTTGTCATCGACGAGGTCAAGCCAGCTCCGGTATGGGAGCGACTACAGTGGTGCGCCAATGACTCGCTTTGGCGATGGTAGTGTTGTTCAGTGTCATTAGACCTTTATGTATTTTTA
Source organism: Triticum aestivum (assembly GCF_018294505.1). Taxonomy (NCBI): domain Eukaryota; kingdom Viridiplantae; phylum Streptophyta; class Magnoliopsida; order Poales; family Poaceae; genus Triticum; species Triticum aestivum. Next base: position 166,582,138 of record NC_057801.1, on the reverse strand, counting down.
TTATGTTTGGGATGCTCTATATTTCCGATGAACATTTGTAATAAACCTAAATCCTTTTTGCAAAAATAAAACCAAAAGTGAAATAAGTTGTAGTTTTTAGTAGTATTGGTGGTCTCATATGTATATATTATCGCCTTGTTCTATTCTCGTCGTCCCACAAAAGGTGGTGCAACTATGTCCTAGAGGGGGTTGGACATGGAGGAATAGAAAGTGCTTTGTGAGATTGAGCTCACATGCACCCTTTGCTACAGTAAAATACAAAAGAAATACTAAAATAATTAAGAAAACTGAAATTTCTCGGCAATGAACGTTGATGAGTGTTTCACATACCTGAAAATTTTCACGATGGAATGACATTCATGTAGGTCTCGGGAATAAAAACAAAATTTATTCTCCAAAATACTTCCAAAAATACTCTTAACAGAGCATCAATTTTAGTTTTTCCCGGACCTCCACAAATGTCAATCCATCGCCAAAATTTACACGCATGTGAGAAACACATCAATGTATATTTCCGAAAAAAATAAGATTTTTTCCTGCAAAATATTTTTTTGGATCTTACTGTAGCAAAGAGTGCATGTGAGCTTGAGCTCACAAACTCCATGTTCATCGAGGAATCTCCTATTTGGCCCTTATTGTGTGAGGTGCCTTATCCATAGAAACAAGCACACCCCCCCCCCCCCCCCCCCCCACACACACTTACGTTTGATAATGAGCCAACCCATCTAGCTTCCACCCGGTTTGGGTTTTGGAACAATTTTTCTTTTTTGCTTTTTACAGTTTTTTCTGGGTTTTATTTTGTTTTTATTGATTTTATGTTCATTTTATTTTATTTTTAATAATTTTATTTAAATCCATGAAAATTTCTTAAATCCCTGAAATATTTTAATTCATGAATTTATAAAAAAATTGAGAGTTTTTTTAAATTTTTGTACATTTTTCAGTAATTTTTTCGTTCATGAACATTTTTAAAATGCATGAATATATATTTTAAAATTTGTAAACATTTATTAAATTCATGAACTTTTCCAACTTTCGTGAACATTTTTTCAAATACGTAAACAACTTTTAAAATTCATGAAGGTTTTCTGATTTCATCAACATTTCCAAAACTAACAAAAAATGTTGCCAGTATTTTTGCTGAGCCAATAAGAGCAAGCGACGAGGCGAGCAAAAAAGAAAGAGCAAGACTAGAGTTAGTAGATGTTATCGTGACATTTTGGATTTATTTGTTTGTTTTAAGGATCGCCATTTTGGAGTTAAAAATGCGTCAATTTGGAATCGACGAGAGCAACTGGTTGACGAACGCTCCTTCAGAAGCCTTCCAACGATCACTTGGGATGGGCTGAAGAGTGAAGAGCACGTCACTTGGCGCATTCTCAGCCGCCACCATGTATCGCGCTCTGGACGCTCCCTTCATATTTTTTTAAACATTTTTCTGCACACGTTTCATTCTTTTAAACGATTTTTTTTGGCTTTTTGGTTTTCCACTAGTCTTTCTTAGCTTTTAGACAAAAAATCGATTTTTATATTATTTTTGTGCGAAAATGCGTTTTCTCATATTTCTCCTTCTATGAGAGGCACTGTTTTGCTTCCACGGGAGGCACGGTTTTACTTCCGCGAGAGGCACGTTCGTGCCTCTCCGAAATGAAAAAACAAATGTGTTTTATCTTTTTCCCCTTCCGTGAGAGGCATGGTTTTGCTTCCGCGAGGCACGGTCGTGCCTCTCGGAAACAGAAAAAAATGCATTTTCTCTTTCTTTTTCCTTCCGTGCCTCTCGAAAACGAAAAAAACATGTTTTCTTTTTTTCCCCTGAGAACCACGGTTTTGCTTTCACAGGAGCACGGTCCTGCATCTCGGAAACGAATAAAAATGTGTTTTTTTTTTTCGTTTTCCTTTCCTAAGAGGCACGGTTTTGCTTCTGCGAGAGGCATGATTTTGCTTTCACGGGAGGCACGGTTGTGCCTCTAGGAAACGAAAAAAAGATGCATTTTCTCTTCTTTTTTTTCCTTTCATGAGAGGTACGATTTTGCTTCCGCGAGAGGCACGATTTTGCTTCCGTGAGAGACACGGCCATGCCTCTTAGAAACAAAAAAACATATTTTCTAATTTTTTTCTCCTTCCGCGAGAGGCATGGATTTTTATCAAAACCTATCAACATGAAATCTAGTTTTCAAGATCTCGGCGCGAGGGATCCGACGGTGAAAACGGTTTAAGATTTGGATGCATGGTTTAGGAGATACAACGTTTTGAATATACAAATCTGCAAAAAAGCGAAAACTCTTAGGTTGCGACAAATGGCACACATGCAGCACGCCACTTGTCACAACCCGGAGAGCTGGAAGTAACCTTTGGAAAGAGTACTCCTCAATTAGTGATTTCAGGAATCGACTCATGGTACCGGAATTGGTATATCTCGCTTATAGTGAGAAACACCGTATTGCTCGGAACACAATCTAGGCCGGCCCAGCTTTCTCGACTTCTTCTGTTGGTTGCGGTTTCCCCCTTGGCGGGAGCAACTAATTAACGAGCGCTCCTTTGGGAGTGTCGCAACGATCAGCGTTACTTGGCGTGCTCTCAGCTATTCGCCACATGGCGCTCTGGGCGCTCCCTCCGATTTTTTTATTTTTCTGCACGCGTTTTCGACTTTTTAAACGGGTTTTTTTGGGTTTTTTTATGTTTTGGATTTCCACTGGTCTTCCCTAACTTTTAGACCCAAAAAAACGCATGTTTTCTGCGAGAGTCACGGTTTTGTTTTCGCGAGATGTAAGGTTGTGCTTTCGCGAGAGGCACGGCCGTGCCTCTTGGAAACGGAAAAAAAATGTGTTTTCTGTTTTTTTCTTTTTCGAGAGGCACAGTTTTGCTTCCGCGAGAGGCACGGTTGTGCTATCGCGAGAGTCATGGCCGTGCCTTCTCAGAAACGAAAAAAACATATTTTCTGTTTTTTTTTTCGCGAGAGGCACGGTTTTGCTTCCGCGAGAGGCACGGTTGTGCTTTCGTTAGAGTCACGGCCGTGCCTCCTCGGAAACGAAAAAAAACACGTTTTCTGTTTTCTTTCTTTCACGAGAGGCACAGTTTTGCTTCCGCGGGAGGCATGGTTGTGCTTTCGCGAGAGGCACAGGCGTGCCTCTTCCGGAAAGGGAAAAAATGCGTTTTTTGTTTTTTTTTCTTTTACGAGAGGCACGGGTTTGCTTCCGCAGGAGGCACAATTGTGCTTTCGCGAGAGGCACGGGCATGCCTCTTTCGAAAAGGAAAAAACGTGTTTTCTGTTTTTTTCCGTGAGAGGCACGGTTTTTCTTCCGCGAGAGGCACGGTTGTGATTTCGTCAGAGGCACGGGCGTGCCTCTTTCGGAAACTGAAAAAACCCGTGTTCCTGACTCGGTTTTTTCGTCGTTTTTTTTTCGTTCGGTTTTTTCGTGAAAAAAAAGTTCGTCAAAACCTATCAACATGGGATCTAGTTTTGAAGATCTTGACGCGGGGAATCCAACAGCGAAAGCGGTTCGAGATTTGGACGCACGGTTTAAGAGATAAAACGTTTTGCATAAACGGATCTATGAAAAAAGCGAAAACACCCAGGTTACAACAAGTGGCGCGAAAAGTTGGAGCGATCTCCGCAAAAAGTACTCCTTAATTAGTGATTTCGCCCCTTGGCACGCTGGTTTTCCAGCGGCCCAATAAGCCCGGGGCTGAAAAAAGCTTCTAATCGATTCGACACTCTGACCGGTCTTGTACCTTTTTCTTCCTTGCCTGGCCTTTCTTTTTCATTTGGTTTTATTTTCTACTATTCTTTTCCGTTTTTAATAATTTTCCTTTTCATTCCTTTTTTCTTTATTGCTTCTTTCTCAGTTTGTTGGTACTCCCTCCGTTCCGAAATATAAGTCTTTTGGACATTTTAAATGGACTACAACATAAGGATGTATGTAAACATATTTTAGAGTGTAGATTTACTCATTTTGCTTTGTATGTAGTCACTTGTTGGCATCTTTAGAAAGACTTATATTTAGGAATGGAGGGAGTAGTGAATATTGTAAAAGTTTCAATATTTTTCTAGAATTCATGAACATTTTAACAATTCTGAAATAATTTTTGGAAATTGTAGACATTTTTAAATCTGTGAATACGTTTAAATTCCTGGACCTCTTACGAACTCGTGGGCATTTTCCAAATGTGAACATCTTTTCAAATTTGTGATATTTTTTTTATTTGGGATTATCTTTGGAATTCATGAACGCCTTTTGGAATTCATGATCATTCTTCATACTCATGATTTGTTTTCCACTTTCGGGAACATTCTTAAATTTGCGGAAGAAATCAAGTTCTCGAATGTTCTTCAAACCTTGCGAACATTTTTACAAAATTTGGATTTTTTTTCTAAAATTCTTGATTTTTTTAGTTCACGGATACTTTTCAAATTTGTGAACATTTTATTCAAATTCATGAAAAAATTCCAATTCTTAAACATTTTTACAAATTGATGTAAAATTAAACTACTGGACCTTTCAAAATTTGTGACAAAATTTTAAATTCATGAACACTTTTCAAATTTGCAAACATTTTTTTGAGTTCATGAACATTTTTCAAATTGGTGAACATCTTCTAATTCGAGAACATTTTCCAAGCTCGTGCGCATGTTTTCCAAATTTATGATCTTTTTGAATTCTTGACTATGTTTTAAATTCGTGAACATTTTTAGAATTAGCGGAGACTTTTCAAATTCATGGATATTTTTTTGAATTCATGAAAATTTTCAAATTGGCGGCTATATTTTCTTTTTTGATTTTTTAAGTTTATGAATAATTTTCAAATTCATGAGCAATTTTAAATTCACAAATATATTTCTAAATGTCGGATTTCGGGTTCCGGCAGACCCTTAAGGTTCGAAATCTGGGGTGCGCACGGAGATCACCCCCTCTACCGGCTCATGCCTCGTCGCCTCGCAAAGGATCTAGGCTACACGAAGAACAACACGAGGGACGCAAGGTTTATACTAGTTCGGGCCATCATTGTGGTGTAATACCCTACTCTAGTTTGTGGTGTGGTGGATTGCCTCAGGGGTTGATGATGAACAATACAAAGGAAGAACTGCCTCGCGAGGGGAGGGGTTCTTGTGTTGATGGTTCTGGCTCAGGTTGGATTGGTCGACCCTTAGATGCCTCTATACTATGGTGGCTAGCCTTATTTATAGAGCGAGGCCCTGGTCCTCTTCCCAAATATTGAGCGGGAAGGGCGCCAACAACTGGCCATTTTGAAGGGGAACATCTAGTACACTTATCCTGACTAAAGTTGGTCCTCGCCTGCCAAAGGCTCTGATGATGACGCCGGCTTGGGCTCCGTGATGACCTCTATCCTGCCGTTCTGCCGGTCTTGGTCTAGTTGCACCGAAATGGTTGCCTTTGCTTGATACCTTGGCCTACGCTTCCCCCCTTTGCACCAAAGAGGAAACAAGGACACTGCGCAGGCCGGTGCCCGCCTGGCTCCGGTCGTCATGGCTTGCATCATGGGCACCTCGTGAGGTACCCCGCCTTGAACTCTCCGCCTCCTCGCGAGCCAGCCTGACGAGGCTGCGCTTGAGGAAGCTTCCTCTCGTCCGCCCCGCGAGGCTTGGCCCCTCGCGAGGGTCTTGAGCATGTGTTGACGAAGATGGGCTGCACTGGACCACTCCTTGAGCCATGCTGCAGGCCGCAGGCAGGCAAGTCTGGGTACCCCCGTTCCCAGAACGCCGACAGTAGCCCCCGGGCCCAAGGCGCGCCCGGACTTGGCTTAGCAGAGAAGCGAAGGGGCAAGTGCGAAGCTCTGTGGGCCCCAACAGCCTGTGGCCTTGGGCGCCGCATGGCGGTTGATTGGACATGGGCGTCCCCGCTTCCCCACGACGCCTCGGCAACCGCACGATTTGACAAGTCCCTGCATGCAAAACGGGTCATGATTACTTGTGATCGTGGAGGCCGACGGTTGGCCTCCTCCGGCTATATGTACGGACGACGCGAGCCCTTCCAGTCCATCCCTTCCTGCTACTCTCCTTCTTCTTCCCAACCACTCGCCATCCCCATGGCCCTGCCGAAGAGGTTCTCGGCCGTGGAGAAGGGAAAAGCTCGTCAGGAAGGGCCTGGCTCTCCCCCGACCAAGCGTAGCCGGGGCCGCCCCCGCAAGCATCTTACGGCCCCCGCGGCGGCTTCCTGCGGTCGTAGAGGCAGTCCTCTATGCGGCGGTGCGCGCCCGGCTACCGATGGGAGGTACGCTGCAGCTGCGCGACCTCCTAGGCCGCGTTCCTGCTCGGCGGAGGTGCTGTCGGAGTTTGCCGTGTGGTCAGCGGACCCGATCAGCACCTGGCTCCATCTCCCCCACTTCTTTGTAGGTGAACTTCTGGCTGGTGCTCCGGGGGGCCTTTGGCTTCAGGCGGATGGTTGCTGCAGCAAGGCCTCCTGGGCCACGCTGGAGGTCTCCACCGCCGGGGAGGTGGCTCTGACTCGCGGCTGGCAAACGTTTGCCCGTGCGCGTGGCCTGAGCCGACGGTGCACCCTACACTTCAAGTTTGACGGCGATGCCATCCTCTACGTGAGGGTGTTCGGGGAGGACGGCCGCCACGCTGGGTGCTGCCTCGAAGACGATGACGCGGCCGTGCGCCCAGCCTCAGTGTTGATAAGGATGAAGGTGGTGGCAGGCGCGCGGGCAGCGGTGCCCGAGGCCCGCCAAGCTTTGGTGACTCTCCTTCAGACGGCAGCTCCTCCAGCGGTGGTCGCGACCAGCCCCCGCACTGTCGCGCCCGCCTGGGAGAAGGCAGTGGGTCAGTCCACCTCCGCGCCCCGGTGAAGCGGGAGATGGAATCCAGCTAAGCTCCGGAGGCAGTACGAGCCCTTGCCGTGAGTCGGTGCCGAGCAAGTCGCGCCCATTTTGCTTTTCTTCCTTCCCTGCGCAAAAAGAAGGTAGTCTGGGGTCCCGCGGGGGCGTGTTGAACTGTTGTTGTTTAATTATCGCATTGTTCCTGCTATTTCTGCGCTATGTTTTCGTTCCGCGTGCTCATGTGCGAAAATTACTTAGCCCGGGGGAGCTCGTCGTGGTCTTCGCCTCCTGAGGCCAGGGCCTCACCATGCGTCTTATGTCCTGCAAGGGTTTGTCAGTAGGGGTAGTTTCCAACCTTGGTAGCGGGGACGACCAACCCAGGTTCCGCGATCGCGTCGCGATGCCCGTGGGCATGGACTGGGAGGGGTGCTCCCACAGCATATTCGGATAGGGAAGTTTCAAACCACCGGGGCAGAAAACACTCGCGAGGGTGCCCGTGTACCTCCCTCACGAGACTTGCGGGAGAAAACGAAGCAAACGAGTGAAAAGGACAAAGGGTCACGATCTAGAGACGGTAATAGCTTCAATAAAACTTCAAATAGGAATGAACAAACCAACTGCAGAAAGCAAATGAAAAGCCGCGTCCGGCACCTAATCTAGTCTCCGACGTCTTCTCACCAGTGCGGAGCTAAGTGCTGCCACTGGGCGTGGGCGGGAGCCCCCGAGGCCCGAGGGCAGCACTCCAGAGACTCCAGGGCGTGTACAGCCCCACTCATTATTACGTGAGAGTGTCACGGGCGGCGAGCTTCACAGGCATTTGCCTTCTTCACAGGCACGGGGCCTTTTCCAAAATGCGGCAGCTTCACAGGCATCGTGCCTTTTCCAAAATGCGGCAGCTTCACAGGCATTCGCCTTCTTCACAGGCACCGGGCCTTTTCCAAAATGCGGCAGCTTCACAGGCATTCGCCTTCTTCACAGGCACCAGGCCTTTTCCAAAATGCGGCAGCTTCACAGGCATTCGCCTTCTTCACAGGCACCGGGCCTTTTCCAAAATGCAGCAACTTCACAAGCATTCGCCTTCTTCTCAGGCACTGGGCCTTGCTTAGGGGTAAAATCTTCGGAGATGTTGAATGTTCCACGCGTTCTGGATGAGCACCCCCTCCTGGGTCTCCAAGCACGCGGAGCCGGGCCTGGAAACATGAACAACCTTGAATGGGCCCTCCCACATGGGAGAGAGCTTATGCAGCCCCTCCTTGAGAACCCATCTGAGCATGAGGTCCCCTACCTCAAGAGTCCTGGGGCGGATGTTGCGGCAGTGGTATCGCCGTAGCGCCTGTTGGTACCTTGCCGCTCGTAGTGCGGCTTCTCGACGATGTTCCTCCCCCAGCACGAGATCCATCCCCCGCATGGCGTCCTGCTGCGCCTGGTCGAACGCCAGGACCCGTGCGGAATGACGCCTAACCTCGTGAGGGAGAACGGCCTCAGCTCCGTAGACCAGGAAGAACGGGGTCTCGCCAGTCGGCTTGGTCGCGGTCGTGTGGATAGACCACAGCACGGATTGGAGCTCGTCGTACCATCCCCTGCCGCAGGCCTCCAGCTTCTTCTTGAAGGTCCTGGTTTTGAGGCCCCTCAGGACCTCCGCATTGGCTTGTTCGGCCTGGCCGTTTCTCCGGGGGTGTGCCATCGAGGCGTAGCTTATCTGCGTTCCCAGGTTAGCACGATATGTTTTGAAGAGATTGCTGGTGAACTGTGAGCCGTTGTCGGTGATAATGCGGTTAGGCACCCCAAATCGGCTCACGAGGCCCTTGATGAACTTAACCGCTGAGCCCACGGGTATGGTGCGGACAGCTTCCACCTCAGCCCACTTGGTGAACTTGTCCACGGCGACGTAGAAGTAGCGGTAGCCCCCTAGCGCTCGAGGGAACGGGCCCAGAATGTCCAGCCCCCAAACTGCGAATGGCCATGAGAGGGGTATGGTCTGTAGTGTTCCCGCCGGCTGGTGGATCTGCTTGGCGTGGAATTGGCAGGCTTCACAAGCCTTCACCAGCTCAACGGCGTCGTTGAGAGCCGTGGGCCAGTAGAACCCGCTGCGAAACGCCTTGCCAACGAGGGTTCGCGAAGATGAGTGGTGCCCACAGTCTCCATCGTGTATGTCCGCCAACAGCTCCTTCCCTTGCACTTTGGGAATGCAATGCAGGGACACGTCATTCGGTCGCCTCCGGTAGATCTCCCCATCCTTGATGTTGTAGGCCGTGGCCTGCCGTGCCACGCGCTCCGCGTCCTCCTCCTTCTCCGGCAGAGTCCCTTGCGCCAAGTAGTCCTTGAATTCGGCCATCCAGCATCCTTCCTGAGGCTCCAACGCCAGGAGCAGGCGTGCTCCTGAGGCCAGGCCGCAGGCCAGGGCTCCCGAGGCAGGTGGCTGAGGGAGCTCCTCCCTAGGTTGCGCTGTGCTTGATAATGACGGTGCCACCGAGGGTTTGAAGAGTCGCTCCTCGAAGACGCCAGGTTCCTGAGGCAGCCGCCTGGATGCCCTCTTGGCGATGTCGTCATCCTCTTGATTGGTACCGCGAGGCACATGCTGCAACTCCAACCCCCAAAATTGTTTCTCCATCTTGCGGACCTCCGCGAGGTACGCTTCCATGTGCTCATCCTTCGGCTCGTATACCTTGTTGGAGAAGTTGACGAGGAGTTGCGAGTCGCCCTTGACGGTGATTCGTTTTACTCCCAAGGCGATGGCTGCCCTCAAGCCCGCTATCAGGCACTCGTACTCTGCTATGTTGTTGGAAACTTTCTCCCCATGCTGGAAGCAGAGCTGCACGGCATAGTAAAGCTTGTCCTGGGTGGGGGATATGAGCATTGCACCAGCCCCTGCGCCCTATCGAGCGAATGCTCCGTCGAAGTACATTACCCAACCGTCCAGCGCTTCGCTCCCCGGGGAGAGCGACCAGTCCTCGCCCATTTTGAGCCCTGGCGCCTCTGTCCATTCCGCCACGAAATCTGCGAGCGCAGCCCCCTTAATGACCCTGGTGGTGCTGAATTCTAACTTGAATGCTTGCAGTTCGATGTTCCATTCGGCGACCCTCCCTGCTGAATTGGGGCTCCTGAGTACCCTTTCCAGGGGGTAGGCTGAGACGACCTTGATGGGATGGCCTTGAAAGTAGTGTCGCAGCTTGCGCGAGGCTACCAACAGTGCGAGGAGGAGTTTTTGAGGCATTGGGTACCGCGCCCTTGCGTCCCGCAGCATAGGTACTGACAAAGTACACTGGGTGCTCGACGAGATTGAGGGTGCTGGCGCGGCCCGCGTCTTCTGGAGGTCGGAGCGCCTCCTGAGGCGGCGTGGCCCTCGGTCCTTGGTCGCCTGAAGGGGCCTCTTTTGTTCCAGGTGCGCTCCCTTGGTGGGGCTGATCCTTCTCTGCTAAGGTCGTGGTCTCTGCGAGTCCTTCCTGGCACTGTTCTGCCTCGGCTGGGAGTGCGACGGCGGCCGAGGCCTGGCGCTCCTTTCTGACTGCCACCAGGGCTGCGCTGGCGGAGTAAGGGGTGGCTACAAGGTAGAGCACCAGGGGCTCTCGAGGGCGAGGGGCCACCATCACCGGGGGGCTGGTAAGGTACCTCTTGAGGTCTTGGAATGCTTTGTCGGCCTCTTCAGTCCATTCGAAGGGGCCTTTCTTCTTCATCAGCTTGAAGAAAGGCAGCGCCCGCTCTCCCAGCTTGGAGATGAAACTCCCTAAAGCGGTTACACGCTCGTTGAGCTTCTGCATTTCCCTGAGGGTCTTTGGCGGGCTCATGTCCTCGACTGCCTTGACCTTCTCTGGGTTAGCCTCAATGCCCCTGTGAGATACGAGGAAGCCTAGGAGCTTGCCCGAGGGGACTCCAAACACACACTTCTCTGGGTTGAGCCGCAGGTCCACTTCGCTGAGGCTCGCGAAGGTTTCTTCCAAGTCCTGTATCAGGGTCTTCGCCTCCCGAGACTTCACCACAATGTCATCAACGTAAGCTTTAGAATTCCTCCCGAGCTGTCACCCCAGAGTGATGTGCATCAATCGCTGGAAGGTCGTGCCTGCATTGCGCAACCCAAACGGCATGCAGGTGTAGCAGTATACCCCACACGGGGTCAGGAAGGCCGTTTTCTCCACGTCCTCCATCGCCATTTTGATTTGATGATAGCCCGAGAAGGCATCCAGGAAGCACAGTAGGTCACACTAGGCGGTGGATTCAACGATCTGGTCGATGCGAGGGAGCGGGAATGGATCCTGCGGGCAGGCTTTGTTGAGGTTGGTGAAGTCGACACACATGTGTTCCTTTCTTCCTTTCTTTGGCACGACGATAGGGTTGGCCAGCCAATCAGGGTAGCGGACCTCGCGAATGACCCCTGCTCCTTCTAACTTGCGGGTCTCTTGGACGATGAAGGCCTGCTTTTCAGTGGACTGCCGCCTTGCCTTCTGCTTCACAGGGTGCACGTTGGGGCACACGTTGAGATGATGCTCAATTACATCCCTCGGGACTCCCGCCAGCTGATTAGGCTCCCATGCAAACACCTTCCTGTTCGCGTGCAGGAAACTGACCAGGGCCTTCTCCTGCTCAGGCTCGAGGTTGGTGCCTATCATGAAGGTAGCACCGGTGGGCTCGTCCTCGTCGACTGGTACCTGCTTGGTCTCAGCCTTGTCTTGGCTGAATAGCTGCTTCTTCTTGGCCGGCGTAGCCCTCTTGGGCTTGGGGGCGACTGAGCCGGCAGGCTGCGCCACCACCGCAGTCTTGAAGGCAAGCTTGAGCGCTTGCAATGCATCCTCGGTGTCTCCGGACACGGTAAGGACGCCGTTGCTTCTGGGCATCTTCATGAGGTTGTACGCTGGGTGAGTTGCAGCCATGAACTGGGCTAGGGCCGGGTAGCCGAGGATGGCGTTGTACGGGAGGCCGATGGGGGCGATGTCGAAGTCGATCAGCTCTATGTGGAAGTTGTCCTAGGTGTCAAAGGTCACCGGGAGGCAGATCTGTCCCAGGGAGCCGGTGAAACCGCCTCCGACGCCCAAGAAGGGCCGGCTGGGCTGAAGCCGCTCTGGCGGCACTTGGAGGAGGCTGAAGGCTTCCACCGAGAGCACGATGAGGCCTGCACCACCGTCGATGAGGGTCCTGGTGACGGCCACCTGGTGAAGGAAATATGCCCTAGAGGCAATAATAAAGTTATTATTTATTTCCTTATTTCATGATAAATGTTTATTATTCATGCTAGAATTGTATTAACCGGAAATATAATACATGTGTGAATACATAGACAAACATAGTGTCACTAGTATGCCTCTACTTGACTAGCTCGTGAATCAAAGATGGTTAAGTTTCCTAGCCATGGACAAAAGAGTTGTCATTTGATTAACGGGATCACATCATTAGGAGAATGATGTGATTGACTTGACCCATTCCGTTAGCTTAGCACACGATCATTTAGTATGTTGCTACTGCTTTCTTCATGACTTATACATGTTCCTGTGACTATGAGATTATGCAACTCCCGTTTACTAGAGGAACACTTTGTGTGCTACCAAACATCACAACGTAACTGGGTGATTATAAAGGTGCTCTACAGGTGTCTCCAAAGGTACATGTTGGGTTGGCGTATTTCAAGATTAGGTTTTGTCACTCCGATTGTCGGAGAGATATCTCTGGGCCCTCTCGGTAATACACATCACTTAAGCCTTGCAAGCATTGCAACTAATGAGTTAGTTGTGGGATGCTGTATTACGGAACGAGTAAAGAGACTTGCCGGTAATGAGATTGAACTAGGTATTGGATACCGACGGTCGAATCTCGGGCAAGTAACATACCGATGACAAAGGGAACAACGTATGTTGTTATGCGGTTTGACCGATAAAGATCTTCGTAGAATATGTAGGAACCAATATGGACATCCAGGTTCCGCTATTGGTTATTGACCGAGAATAGTTCTAGGTTATGTCTACATAGTTCTCGAACCCGTAGGGTCCGCACACTTAAGGTTTCGATGACAGTTATATTATGAGTTTATGAATTTTGATGTACCGAAGGAGTTCGGAGTCCCGGATGAGATCGGGGACATGACGAGGAGTCCCGAAATGCTCGAGATGTAAAGATCGATATATTGGACGACTATATTTGGTGTTCGGAAAGGTTCCGAGTGATTCGGGTATTTTTTCGGAGTACCGGAGAGTTACGGGAATTCGCCGGGGAGTATATGGGCCTTATTGGGCCATACGGGAATAGAGGAGAGAGGCCGAAAGGAAGGAGGCGCGCAACCCCCCTCTGGTCTGAATTGGACAAGGGGTGCGGCCCCTCTTTCCTTCCTCCTCTCCCCCTCTTTCCCCCTTCTCCTACTCCAACAAGGGAGGTGGAATCCTACTAGGACTAGGGAGTCCTAGTAGGACTCCACACTTGGCGCGCCCCCTCCTAGGGCCGGCCACCTCCCCCCTTTCTCCTTTATATACGGGGGCAGGGGGCACCCCATGATAGACAAGTTGATCTACGGATCGTTCCTTAGCCGTGTGCGGTGCCCCCCTCCACCATATTCCACCTCGGTCATATCATCGCGGAGTTTAAGCGAAGCCCTGCGCCGGTAGAACATCATCATCGTCATCACGCCGTCGTGCTGGCGGAACTCATCCCTGACGCTTTGCTGGATTGGAGCCCGGGGAACGTCATCGAGCTGAACGTGTGCTGAACACGGAGGTGCCGTACGTTCGGTACTTGGATCGGTCGAATCGTGAAGACGTACGACTACATCAACCACGTTGTCATAACGCTTCCGCTAACGGTCTACAAGGGTACGTAGACAAAACTCTCCCCTCTTGTTGCTATGCCATCACCATGATCTTGCGTGTGCGTAGGAAATTTTGAAATTACTACGTTCCCCATCAGTGGTATCAGAGCCAGGTTTTATGCGTTGATGTTATATGCACGAGTAGAACACAAGTGAGTTGTGGGCGATACAAGTCATACTGCTTACCAGCATGTCATACTTTGGTTCGGCGGTATTGTTGGATGAAGCTGCCCGGACCGACATTACGCGTACGCTTACGCGAGACTGGTTTTACCGCCGTGCTTTGCACACAGGTGACTAGCGGGTGTCAGTTTCTCCAACTTTAGTTGAACCGAGTGTGGCTACGCCCGGTCCTTGCGAAGGTTAAAACAGCACCAACTTGACAAACTATCGTTGTGGTTTTGATGCGTAGGTAAGAACGGTTCTTGCTAAGCCTGTAGCAGCCACGTAAAATTTGCAACAACAAAGTAGAGGACGTCTAACTTGTTTTTGCAGGGCATGTTGTGATGTGATATGGTCAAGACGTGATGCTATATTTTATTGTATGAGATGATCATGTTTTGTAACCGAAGTTATCGGCAACTGGCAGGAGCCATATGGTTGTCGCTTTATTGTATGCAATGCAATCGCCCTGTAATGCTTTACTTTATCACTAAGCGGTAGAGATAGTCGTAGAAGCATAAGATTGGCGAGACAACAACGATGCTACGATGGAGATCAAGGTGTCACGCTGGTGACGATGGTGATCATGACGGTGCTCTGGAGATGGAGATACAAGCACAAGATGATGATGGCCATATCATATCACTTATATTGATTACATGTGATGTTTATCCTTTATGCACCTTATCTTGCTTTGATTGACGGTAGCATTTTAAGATGATCTCTCACTAATTATCAAGAAGTGTTCTCCCTGAGTATGCACCGATGCCAAAGTTCGTCGTGCCCAGACACCACGTGATGATCGGGTGTGATAAGCTCTACGTCCATCTACAACAGGTGCAAGCCAGTTTTGCACACGCAGAATACTCAAGTTAAACTTGACGAGCCTAGCATATGCAGATATGGCCTCGGAACACGGAGACCGAAAGGTCGAGCGTGAATCATATAGTAGATATGATCAACATAGTGATGTTCACCATTAAAAACTACTCCATCTCACGTGATGATCTGTTATGGTTTAGTTGATTTGGATCACATGATCACTTAGAAGATTAGAGGGATGTCTTTCTAAGTGGGAGTTCTTAAGTAATATGATTAATTGAACTTTAATTTATCATGAACTTAGTCCTAGTAGTATTTTGCAAATTATGTTGTAGATCAATAGCTTGCATTGTTGCTTTCATATGTTTATTTTGATATGTTCCTAGAGAAAATTGTGTTGAAAGATGTTAGTAGCAATGATGCGGATTGGATCCGTGATCTGAGGTTTATCCTCATTGCTGCACAGAAGAATTATGTCCTTAATGCACCGCTAGGTGACAGACCTATTGCAGGAGCAGATGCAGACGTTATGAACGTTTGGCTAGCTCAATATGATGACTACTTGATAGTTTAGTGCACCATGCTTAAACGGCTTAGAATCGGGACTTCAAAGACGTTTTGAACGTCATGGACCATATGAGATGTTCTAGGAGTTGAAGTTAATATTTCAAGCAAATACCCTAGTTGAGAGATATGAAGTCTCCAACAAGTTCTATTGCTAAAAGATGGAGGAGAATCGCTCAACTAGTGAGCATGTGCTTAGATTGTCTGGGTACTACAATCGCTTGAATCAAGTGGGAGTTAATATTCCAGATAAGATAGTGATTGACAGAATTCTCTAGTCACCATCACCAAGTTAGTAAAACTTTGTGATGAACTATAGTATGCAAGGGATGACGAAAACGATTCCCAAGCTCTTCGTGATGTTGAAATCGACGAAGGTAGAAATCAAGAAAGAGCATCAAGTGTTGATGGTTGACAAGATCAATAGTTTCAAGAAAAGGGCAAAGGGAAAGAAATGGAACTTCAACTAGAATGACAAGCAAGTTGTCACTCCCGTGAAGAAGCCCAAAGCTGGACCAAAGCCTGAAACTGAGTGATTATACTGCAAAAGGAAATGGTCACTAGAAGCAGGAAATGCCCTGAATATTTGGTGGATAAGAAGGATGGCAAAGTGAACAAGGGTATATTTGATATACATGTTATTGATGTGTACCTTACTAGTGTTTATAGTAACCCCTGAGTATTTGATACTTGTTCGGTTGCTAAGATTAGTAACTCGAAACAGGAGTTACAGAATAAACAGAAACTAGTTGAGGGTGAAGTGACGATGTGTGTTGGAAATGGTTCCAAGATTGATATGATCATCATCGTACACTCCCTATACTTTCGGGATTAGTGTTGAACCTAAATAAATGTTATTTGGCATTTGTGTTGAGCATGAATATGATTTGATCATGTTTATTGCAATACGGTTATTCATTTAAAATCAGAGAATAATTGTTGTTCTGTTTAAATGAATAAAACCTTTGATGGTCATACACCCAATGAAAATAGTTTGTTGGATCTCGATCATAGTGATATACATATTCATAATATTGATGCCAAAAGATGCAAAGTTAATAATGATAGTGCAACTTATTTGTGGCACTGCCGTTTGGGTCATATCGGTGTAAAGCGCATGAACAAACTCCATAAAGATGGATTTTTGGAATCACTTGGTTATGAATCATTTGATGCTTGCGAACCGTGCCTTTGGGCGAGATGACTAAAACTCAGTTCTTCGGAACAATGGAATGAGCAACAAACTTGTTGGAAATAATACATATTGATGTATGCAGACCAATGAGTATTAAGGCTCGTGGCGGGTATCGTTATTTTCTGACCTTCACAGATGATTTGAGCAGATATGGGTATATCTACTTAATGAAACATAAATCTGAAACATTTGAAAGGTTCAAAGAATTTCAGAGTGAAGTTGAAAATCATCGTAACAAGAAAATAAAGTTTCTACAATCTGATCGTGGAGGAGAATATTTGAGTTACGAGTTTGGTGTTCAATTAAAACAATGTGGAATAGTTTCACAAACTCACGCCACCTGGAACACCACAATGTAATGGTGTGTCCGAACGTCGTAATCATACTTTACTAGATATGGTGCGATCTATGATATCTCTTATCAGTTTACCGCTATCATTTTGGGGTTATGCATTAGAGACAGCTGCATTCACGTTTAATAGGGCACCATCGAAATCCGTTGAGACGACACCGTATGAACTATGGTTTAGCAGTAAACCTAAGATGTCGTTTCTTAAAGTTTAGAGTTGCGATGCTTATATGAAAAAGGTTTTCAACTTGATAAGCTCGAACCCAAATCGGAGAAGTGCGTCTTTATAGAATACCCAAAGGAAACTGTTGGGTACACCTTCTATCACAAATCCGAAGGCAAAACATTCGTTGCTAAGAATGGATCCTTTCTAGAGAAGGAGTTTCTCTCGAAAGAAGTGAGTGGAAGGAAAGTAGAGCTTGATAAGGTAATTTGTACCTTCTCCCGAATTGGAAAGTAGTTCATCACAGAAATCAGTTCCAGTGATTCCTACACCAATTAGTGAAGAAGCTAATGATAATGATCATGAAACTTCAGATCAAGTTACTACAGACCCTCGTAGGTCTTCCAGAGTACAATCCGCACCAGAGTGGTACGGTAATCCTGTTCTGAAAGTCATGTTACTAGACCATGATAAACCTACGAATTATAAGGAAGCGATGATGAGCCCAGATTCCACGAAATGGCTTGAGGCCATGAAATCTGAGATATGATCCATGTATGAGAACAAAGTGTAGACTTTGATTGACTTGCCCGATGATCGGTGAGTCATTAAGAATAAATGGATCTTCAAGAGGAAGACGGACGCTGATAGTAGTGTTACTATCTAGAAAGCTAGAATTGTCGCAAAAGGTTTTCGACAAGGTCAAAGTGTTGACTACGATGAGAGTTTCTCACTCGTATCTATGCTTAAGTCTGACTGAATCATGTTAGCAATTGCCGCATTTTTATGAAATCTGGCAAATGGATAAAAAAACTGCATTCCTTAATGGATTTATTTAAGAAGAGTTGTATATGATGCAACCAGAAGGTTTTGTCAATCCTAAAGGTGTTAACAAAATGTGCAAGCTCCAGCGATCCATCTATGGACTGGTGCAAGCATCTCGGAGTTGCAATATACGCTTTGATGAGTTGATCAAAGCATATAGTTTTATACAGACTTGCGGTGAAGCCTGTATTTACAAGAAAGTGAGTGGGAGCACTACAACATTTCTGATAAGTATATGTGAATGACATATTGTTGATCGGAAATAATGTAGAATTATTCTGCAAAGCATAAAGGAGAGTTTGAAAGGAGTTTTTTCAAAGAAAGACCTCGGTGAAGCTGCTTACATATTGAGCATCAAGATCTATAGAGATAGATCAAAGACGCTTGAAAAGTTTTTTCAATGAGTACATACCTTGACAAGATTTTGAAGTAGTTCAAAATGGAACAGTCAAAGAAAGAGTTTCTTGCCTGTGTTACAAGGTGTGAAATTGAGTAAGACTCAAATCCTGACCACTGCAGAAAATAGAAAAGAATGAACAGTCATTCCCTATGCCTCAGTCATAGGTTCTATAAAGTATGATATGCTGTGTACTAGACCTATTGTATACCTTGCTCTGAGTTTGGCAAAGGAATACAATTTTGATCTAAAAGTAGATCACTAGAACAACGGTCAAGAATATCCTTAGTGAGGACTAAGGAGATGTTTCTCGATTATGGGGGTGATAAAAGAGCCAGTCGTAAAAAGTTAAAACGATGCAAGCTTTTACACCAATCCAGATGACTCTAAGTCTCAATCTGGATACATATTGAAAGTGGGAGCAATTAGCTAGAGTAGCTCCGTGCAGAGCATTCTGGACATAGAATATTTGCAAAATACATACGGCTCTGAATGTGACAGACCCGTTGACTAAACTTCTCTCATGAGCAAAACATGATCATACCTTAGTACTCTTTGGGTGTTAATCACATAGCCATGTGAACTAGATTATTCACTCTAGTAAACCCTTTGGGTGTTGATCACATGACGATGTGAACTATGGGTATTAATCACATACAGATGTGAATATTAGTGTTAAATCACATGATGATGTGAACTAGATTATTGACTCTAGTGCAAGTGGGAGACTGAAGGAAATATGCCCTAGAGGCAATAATAAAGTTATTATTTATTTCCTTATTTCATGATAAATGTTTATTATTCATGCTAGAATTGTATTAATCGGAAACATAATACATGTGTGAATACATAGACAAACATAGTGTCACTAGTATGCCTCTACTTGACTAGCTCGTGAATCAAAGATGGTTAAGTTTCCTAGCCATGGACAAAAGAGTTGTCATTTGATTAACGGGATCACATCATTAGGAGAATGATGTGATTGACTTGACCCATTCCGTTAGCTTAGCACACGATCGTTTAGTATGTTGCTACTGCTTTCTTCATGACTTATACATGTTCCTGTGACTATGAGATTATGCAACTCCTATTTACCATAGGAACACTTTGTGTGCTACCAAACGTCACAACGTAACTGGGTGATTATAAAGGTGCTCTACAGGTGTCTCCAAAGGTACATGTTGGGTTGGCGTATTTCGAGATTAGGTTTTGTCACTCCGATTGTCGGAGAGGTATCACTGGGCCCTCTCAGTAATACACATCACTTAAGCCTTGCAAGCATTGCAACTAATGAGTTAGTTGTGGGATGATGTATTACCGAACGAGTAAAGAGACTTGCCGGTAACGAGATTGAACTAGGTATTGGATACCGACGGCCGAATCTTGGGCAAGTAACATACCGATGACAAAGGGAACAACGTATGTTGTTATGCGGTTTGACCGATAGAGATCTTCGTAGAATATGTAGGAACCAATATGGACATCCAGGTTCCGCTATTGGTTATTGACCGAGAATAGTTCTAGGTCATGTCTACATAGTTCTCGAACCCGTAGGGTCCGCACACTTAAGGTTTCGATGACAGTTATATTATGAGTTTATGAATTTTGATGTACCGAAGGAGTTCGGAGTCCCGGATGAGATCGGGGACATGACGAGGAGTCTCGAAATGGTCGAGACGTAAAGATCGATATATTGGACGACTACATTCGGAGTTCGGAAAGGTTCCGAGTGATTCGGGTATTTTTCGGAGTACCGGAGAGTTACGGGAATTCGCCGGGGAGTATATGGGCCTTATTGGGCCATACGGGAATAGAGGAGAGAGGCCGAAAGGAAGGAGGCGCGCAGCCCCCCTCTGGTCCGAATTGGACAAGGGGTGCGGCCCCCCTTTCCTTCCTCCTCTCCCCCTCTTTCCCCCTTCTCCTACTCCAACAAGGGAGGTGGAATCCTACTAGGACTAGGGAGTCCTAGTAGGACTCCACACTTGGCGCGCCCCCTCCTAGGGCCGGCCACCTCCCCCCTTGCTCCTTTATATACGGGGGCAGGGGGGCACCCCATGACACACAAGTTGATCTACAGATCGTTCCTTAGCCGTGTGCGGTGCCCCCCTCCACCATATTCCACCTCGGTCATATCGTCGCGGAGTTTAGGCGAAGCCCTGCGCCGGTAGAACATCATCATCGTCACCAGGCCGTCGTGCTGGCGGAACTCATCCCCGACGCTTTGCTGGATTGGAGCCCGGGGAACGTCATCGAGCTGAATGTGTGCTGAACACGGAGGTGCCGTACGTTCGGTACTTGGATCGGTCGAATCGTGAAGACGTACGACTACATCAACCACGTTGTCATAACGCTTCCGCTAACGGTCTACGAGGGTACGTAGACAAAACTCTCCCCTCTCATTGCTATGCCATCACCATGATCTTGCGTGTGCGTAGGAAATTTTGAAATTACTACGTTCCCCATCACCTGGCAGATGGTGGGGGTGCACAACATTGGGAGCGTGCCCGAGCAGGCTGAGTTGGAGGGGTGGTCATCCGAGCTGAAGGTCAGATCGGCCTTGGGCGCCGCCCAACCCGGAGGAGCCCCATGCCACGCGAGGGCGGCACCAATCTGGCGGATGAATGGCTTGATATGGCAGCCCGAGGGTGGCGCCTGCGAGCCACCCAAGAGAGTTGCGACGACCGGGGGCGTCGGTGCAGCATAATGGGCGAGGAAGAGGCCGCGCAACTCCTCCCAAGAGGCCACAGAAGCCATTGGCAGGTGGAGCAGCCACATGCACGGAATGTCGGTGAGGGCCATGGGAAACCAGTTAGCCATGACCCTATCGTCGCCCCCGGCCTTGAGGACGGCCTCCTCGTATGGCAGCAAGAAAGCCAGCGGATCCGCCATGCCGTTGTAGCGCGGTGGCATCTCTAGCTTGAACTTGTGCGGCTACTGCACCTGCCACAAGGCGGGGGCCAAGGCTCGGAGCCCCCTGGCCCCAGTGCTGGCATCGGCAGCCGGAGCGGGCGGCGCGTTGCCCGTCATGAGGGCGAAGCGCGGTGCTAATGAAGAGCGGGTCGACGGAAGGGAAAGCTCCGGCTCACCCCTACCTGGCGCGCCAAATATCGGATTTCGGGTTCCGGCAGACCCTTAAGGTTCGAACTCTGGGGTGCGCACGAAGATCACCCCCTCTACCGGCTCACGCCTCGTCGCCTCGCAAAGGATCTAGGCTACATGAAGAACAACACGAGAGACGCAAGGTTTATACTAGTTCGTGCCACCATTGTGGTGTAATACGCTACTCTAGTTTGTGGTGTGGTGGATTGCCTCGGGGGCTGATGATGAACAATACAAAGGAAGAACTGCCTCGTGAGGGGAGGGGTTCTTGTGTTGATGGTTCTGGCTCAGGTTCGATTGGTTGACCTTTAGATGCCTCTATACTATGGTGGCTAGCCCTATTTATACAGCGAGGCCCTGGTCCTCGTCCTAAATATTGAGCGGGAAGGGCGCCAACAATTGGCCATTTTGAAGGGGAACATCTAGTACACTTATCCTGACTAAAGTTGGTCCTCGCCTGCCAAAGGCTCTGATGATGACGCCGGCTTGGGCTCCACGATGACCTCCATCCTGCCGTTCTGCCGGTCTTGGCCTTGTTGCACCGAAATGCTTCCCTTTGCTTGATACATTGGCCTGCGCTTGCCCCCTTTGCACCAAAGAGGAAACAAGGATATTGCGCAGGCCGGCGCCCGCCTGGCGCCCGCCTGGCTCCGGTCGTCATGGCTTGCGTCATGGGCACCTCGTGAGGTACCCCGCCTTGAACTCTCCGCCTCCTCGCGAGCCAGTCTGACGAGGCTGCGCCTGTGGAAGCTTTCTGTCGTCCGCCCCGCGAGGCTTGGCCCCTCGCGAGGGTCTTGAGCATGTGTTGACGAAGATGGGCTGCACTGGGCCACTCCTTGAGCCACGCTGCAGGCCGCAGGCAGGCAAGTCTGGATACCCCCGTTCCCAGAACACCGACACTAAACATCATCATTTTCCCAAAAAAAACACTAATTGTTTGAAAAGGAAAACATATCCCTTTACGTGGCCATGTATACATTGTCTTTCTTTTACAATACGTACACACTAAGTTGTTTTAGGGGCCACATATAATATGCACGTAGTATTTCCAGTGTACATTCCTGGGTTGTGCTAGCTCAGGATAGTTGGTTAGTAATGGCAAATCGAGTGTGTTTTCAGTCCTAATACGTCAGTGGAGGTCCAAGCTGAGGTATGCACACAACTTAACATTGTTTCTAGGGCTTGGTTTTGTAAATATTTGGATTACCGTCGAAGGTTGGCATCGACCATAGTGCTTGCTTTCTACATCTAGTTGACAGAGTTTGTGCGATTGTTAATGGTTAGATTTCAAAGATGCTTCTATTAGTGGAAAAGAAATTCTTTTGAAGGCAGTGGCACGCGCCATTCCAGCCTATGCCATGTAGTTTTTAATATCCCAAAGAATATTTACGGGGCCATCTATGATGTTGCGACATACTGGTGAGCGGACACACGGGATTAAAAGAAAATGCATTGAAGAGCGTGGTGGAAGATGTTTTCCAAAGAATGAAGGCGGCATGGGTTTTCAAGAATTACATAGCTTCAACAAGTGATGTTAGCAAAACACAGTTGGAGATAACTATCTGAACCAGATTCACTTTGTGCACAGATTTTACCGAGTTAAGTATTTACCCGGATGGGGATTTGTTGAATGCTACATTGAAAAGGCGTCTTCTTATACATGACAAAGTATAATGGCATGGATGAAAACTTTCAAACAAGGGGCAATATGGCGACCTGAGGATGGTACATCAATAAATATCTGGGAGGATCAGTGGATTCCTCTCAACGTTATGACCCCTAGGGGTAGTGCTTACTGCAATTCCAAGATCTAATTGGCCCAATCATTGGAATCTGGGATGAGCACATGTCAGGGGCATTTTTGGCATGTCGATGCTGAGAGGATTTTACAAATACCGCTATCAACTCATGGACAAGCTGATTTTATCTCATAGGTTCATACCGAATCTAGTTGTTTTACAGTGCTCTCGGCATACTATATGGCCCGGAGATGAGAGTGTTGATTGAGAGATCGCTTAAATGAAGGAGAAGGAAGGGTGGATCCTCACCAAATTTGGAAGGAAATTTAGGAAAAAATAGTTCCTCCAATAGTGCATACCTCCAACTGAAGAGTATTGCATGGAATTGTACCATGCTACTGTATATTATCGGGCCGTCATAGAGAAACTCTAGTTATATGTCATGTGTGTCGTACTGATCCCGAGGATCTCTGGCCTATGCTATTCACATGTGACAGAGCAAAAGTTATGTGAGAGGAACTAGGTCCGAGAGAAACTATTGAATCTGCATCAGCTCATGAGCGGTCTGGTTTGGTTATTTTGGGGTGGCAGTTGTGTGCAGAAATTCTAGGTGGCATGATTAATTACGAATGGAATTGAGACGATTATGGTGGCTGGATGGTACTTATGGTGTGACCAAATGAAATATTTCCCATGATGGAAATTGTGGTTCTCTAGTTTGATTGACTATGAGTATAAGAGGCATAGTAGTAAACACACTGGCTACTAAAGTGAAGGTACCAATGTGATCGCAAAGATGGGTTAGACCGACGGTCGGCGTAGTGAAGTTGAACGTGGATGCTAGCAATCATCTTGATGCTAGCTCAGGAAGTACGAGAGCATGATTGCCGATTGTACAAGGGTTTTTATTGCCGCTTCTTGCTCGTACAAGCAGTAGGCTAGGGATGTCGCCATGATGGGAGCTTGAGAAGGGTTGCGTCTAGCTGACGATATGGGGATCTTGCCCGTTGCAGTGGAATGTGATTCTTTGGAACTTGTTCAAGCCACCCTGGATCCGTGAGAGTATCGTGCTTCCGCAACGGTGGTTACAAAATATTGGCAAAAGGTGATGAGTTCTTTCGGCAGGCGACGATAGAGCATTGTGCTCATAAAAGTAATGTTGTTGCGCATTGTCTCGCTCTATAGAGTTACACAGGGAAATGTACTAGGGGTGATGGGAGCATCTGCTTGATTTCTTAAATTACTCTCATGTAACAGTGATTATTGTTTAATGAAGGTCGCCGCAATCTCTACTTATATACCTAAAAATTACGTAAGATTCCGTCTCCCCCCTTACGTCGACCCAACCTTCGTCCTTCGTCGCTCCTCATCCCCTCGCGAGCGCTAGTTTTCTCGATTAAAAAAACAAAACAATGAGAGCATGTCAGCCCAGTTTTCAATCCCGTCCTGGGATCGTAGCCTCACTCCCTTGAGACGCCGGAATGCCCTAGCGGCATGCTACCCAAAAAAACTAGCGCTACCCTTGCCCGCAGCCACCACTAGAGACTCCCTCCCCTACTGCTGCGTGATCCGATGCCAAGGAGGTGATGCAGCCACGATCATCCAAAATCTCGCTGGGATGAATTCAATATCGGCCTCATCCCAGCCGCCGTCTATTTTACATGCCCCGAGGTGATGATCCCCCCTTCCCATACCCTGACGTCATCCGATGCCAACGAGGATGACCTCCTATGATCCATTGTCCCCGCCGCCTCCGATAGAGGCTATTTTCTATAGGCCAAGGTGAGCATCCATGTCCGATGGTGCGAATTAGGCTGGTCCCATGAGCACCGCGATCCCCGTCGTGCAATCTTCGTTGATTTCAAAAGATGGGGGTTGTGTTTAGCTAATTCAATCTGCCATTGATCATGCTAATTCTTGTTACATTCAGTTATATTGGAAACAACATGACATTGCTGCTCCTTTTTCCAGTCAGAATACTTCTGTGTGGAGAGCTCGGGCGTCGGTGGCTGTGTAGAAGTAGAGCTCGAGCGTCGGTGGTTGTGTCGAAGCAGATCCTGTCGGTGGCAGCATGGCCGATTGATTTCATACCTATGCGCGTACGCGTAGGTAACACACTATCTTGGCCGCGCAAGAGCAAGTTCACAGGTGATAAACTATATTCGTGATTTCTGTGTTCAGCTGTGACCTTGGAGAGTGGATGTTGCCCATCCGTAGACTTTCCTGACAAGTTGTTATTCAATGTTTCTTTTGTTAGAGAAAAGATCACAGTGGACACAACTGCAGAAGCAGTGATGCAATGTTTTGTATAGTTTAACCATGGCTATTTTTTTCATGCAGATACACGATAAACTAAATTATGTATCTTCTTCGCCCTTGAATTGGATAATTACCATGGTTTCATCTTTTGACTCAGATATACACAAGGAATTGAATAATGCTGTTTTTTATCATAATCTGTCCACGAACAATGCATAAGAAAGTAGATATGAAAGACTATTTTATTAGTACTTTGATGCCATTTGATTGTAACACTAAACTAGGTTAGTTGGTTCTTGAGTGAAAATATAATTCACGGTGGAACAAGGTGCCACAGATTAATTAGGAAATGAGAAAGTTGCATTTTGGTGATCATATTATTATTTTCTCCGTAGCAATGCATGTGGATTTTAACTATGTACAATCTACATATGTCTATTTCAACTAATATATGTATTGCACATGTTTTATACTGTAACAGTAGGATGGTAAAGAGCTCTTAGTAAATTTATTATAGAAAGTATGCCCTAAATATATCACCCATGCATACATGATTGTTGCTCTTCCGTTGCAATGCACGGGCAATTACTTAGTTAAACAAAAAAGGTACATTCTTGGACACAGCAGATAGATATGTATGTAAAAGGATCCACCCAGATTCTACAGTATGGTTTTTTAAAACAAAGAATATGGTGAAAGTGGTGAGGTGTTACTGCGCTAGCCCAACTAGAGGGACACTATTAAGAGCATCTCCAGCCGTTCGGCCCCCAGGGTGCCGAAAAAGAGCGGCTGGGGGCGAACCGGCGCTAGATTGGCCCCTGGGGTTCGGTTCGCTCTCAGTCATAGGCCCACGGTCGACGCAGGTTTGGCGAAGTTCGTTTCAAATTTTTGCAAACTCAGCGATTTTTGCAGAAACACGGCCATACTTCATCGAAATTTATACAAAAACATAAAAAACATGCAAGAACTACGCCTAACTTAAAAAACAAACTAAAAATCCTAGCCGCCGCCGTCGCCGCCGTCGTCGTCTACATACCGAGAAGCCTGTAGAAGCGGGTGTAGTCGCCGTTGTTGCCGTCGTCGTCGTCGTCGCGCGCCTCGCCTGCGACGTCCCTGCTGCAGCCCTGGCCGGGGTTGCCGACACGTGTTGGGGCACTTGACGGCCCGACCTCGCCCTCCTCGTTGCTGTCGATGATGATAACACCGCCCTCCTCGACGCGGCGACGGCCTCGGCGCGGCGATGGGCCTAGTGCTCCAGGTACGTCCGGCGCTGGCGGCGCACCTGCTCGCGGACGTAGTCCTCCTTCGCCCATTTGAGGGCGGACTCGTCTTCGGGGGCCACCATGTTAACGTGCTCCGACTTCACGGGGAGCAAGCTCGGCTCGGGCTTCGTCCCGACCAGGCGCAGGGAGCGCCTCGCCTATGCCGTCGCAGGCGGGAGGGTTCGTTGATGACGAGGGCGCCGCTGCGAGCGCATCGCCCGAGCGGTGTCCCCTCCGGCTCGGGCCTGACGGGGTGGAGGACCGGCGAGCTGGAGTCCGACGACGAGGACGATCCCGACTCCATTCGCCGCGGCATCCAGGAACTGCCGCGGTGGCGGGAGAAGGACGGCCACGTCAGGTACTCCAGCCGCGACACGTTGCCGGTCTCGATGTGGTCGAGGACAGCGTCGAGGGTGCGGCCAAGGACGCCCCACCACTCGTGCCGTCCTTCAGCGTTGAGACGGCCGCGGGGAATGATGCCGTTGACGGAGGCGATCTGCTCCTCGCGGCGGCGCTGGAAGTACATCGTCCACAGTGTTTCGCTGTCGGGCGCGTACCTCGGTTGGTTCCTCTACTCCTCCATTAGTGAGGAGCGGATGCGGGCGATCTCTACCCGCCGTGCTGCCCCTTCGGGTACCGGTGGCACCGGGACGCCGACTGATGAGGATATAGACCTGGGGTAGGGTCAAAGGCTTGACCTATAGGCACTACCCAAGGTCCCTACCCTGGAAGATAAAAGGACCAACAAACGATAGGGGAGCGTCAGTCGAACACGTCGAGTGCAATCCACTCGACGACCACATCACTCAGAAGTCCTCCTTGCTACCGTCACTTGACCATATGAAGAGTCACTCGACCATATCGAAGACCAAGAGTCAGAAGGACCCGCAACGGTCGGACGTTCACCCCTTAGTCTTTATAAGCATTAACATCACTTAAGGCTGGCGTTACCAGTAACGCCCCTTACTTTATGTACATTAAGCCCCTTGTAATGGAGGTGGGCAGGGGTCCTGACGCACTCTATATAATCCACCCCCTCCTCTGGGACAAGGGTTCGCACCCCCTGTAATATCACACACATAATCCAATCGACCACTGAGACGTAGGGTTGTTACTTCCTCCGAGAAGGGCCTGAACTCGTAAAACCCGTGTGTACACCTTCGCCATAGCTGAGATCTTGCCTCTCCATACCTACCCCCTTCCTACTCTCAGTCTTAGAAGCACGACAGTTGGCGCCCACTATGGGGCAGGTGTCTTAGCGACTTATTGGTGAAGTTGCAAGTTTTTCCGGTCATCATCATGGTTTTCGGCGGCGAGTTGGTGAGGGCCGCGAGATCCGTCTCGGCGCGCTCGTTTTCGTTGCCGACGACTCGGCATGGCTTCAGGAAGCTCCGCTCGATGTTGAGGCGCTCCCTGTCCGAGGGGCGACGCACTTCCGCGCGTGCGTTCGCTATTTCCTTCTTCGATAGCCGTCAACCCAGTATCAGTCGGCTCCGATGATATCTTCCCTCCCCGCTGTCCACCGCCGCAAGCGATCCGGTCAATCGCGGCTTCAGCGGTGGGTGAAGCATGTGGTGGCTCGGCGTTCAGCCACCCATCAAGTCGCGACAATCGAGCCTGAAGAAACTCTCCACGACCTGCTCGATCTGTCGACTGGCTCCGCGAAGACTGCATCCGAGTGTGATAGGAGCAATCCTGTGGCTGAAGTCCTGATGGTCGATGGTCCGCGTGGCCCACCTGGCTTTCGCCGCGAGGATGGTGAAGATGCTGGCGGCGATCTGTCACGGGTCCACGAGGAGTATCGTCCCGAACCTCTTTCTTCGCAGCAGAGAGAGGAACTTCGTCGCCGCAACATGGATGCACTCCACACGCCCATCATTGGAGAAACTCCCGAGGCTCGGGCGTTGGAGGAGGCGCGCTTGGCTAATTTGGCTGAGCGCACTCGACTAGAGAACCTGCAGCACACTCTCGATGAGCGGGCTCGGGAGCGGGTCCCTGAGTCCAGTCAACGGCAACTTTTCCCGCCTCCACCTAAGGTATACAATACTCCGATTCAGAACCTCATAGCTGCGGCCCGGATTGCAGAGTCGATCCTACCTTCCCAGTTCGAGGCTGGCCAAGGGTTGGAGCAGATCCGGGCCTTGCTCCGAGCAGCAGGAGAGCAGAATTCTGCAGTGTCTCAGTCGCGGAATAGGATCCACAGCAGATCCGTGGTGGCGGATACAGTCCAGTCGGCACATAGCCCAAGATCGCCCCTGCGACGTGAAGACCGTGGTCCGTATGATCGTCAGTTCGACCGCGACAATCGTTGTCGAGTGCCTACACCTCCTCCGAGGAGTGCGTTGTACGTGCCTCGGCAGAACGATGACAGACGCCGTCACAGGGACGAGTGCAGAGCTCCAGTCAACCCAAGAGAGCCGGGCTTCGATGTGAGATCCATTCTTGTCCAAGGCCTGGTCGACCGGAACAGAGCGCATAGAGAAGACCTTGGCAGAGATCGTCCGAGTGGCAGCAGATTGCATGTTTCAGGCCAAGAGTGGTTCAGCAGAGCCATCAGGGCAGCAGTGATTCCTCCCAACTTCAGGTTGGCAATAGGAGTCAGTAAGTTCGCTGGAGAATCCAAGCCTGAAACTTGGCTTGAAGATTACCAAGTGGCTGTGCAAATTGGAGGCGGAAACGATGAGATCGCAATGAAACATCTCCCTCTTATGTTGGAAGGGTCGGCCCGAGCTTGGTTGACTCAGTTGACTCCAGGCAGTATACACAGTTGGGAGGAGCTATCTCGGGTGTTCGTAAGAACCTTTGAAGGCATGTGCAAGCGGCCAGCAGGGTTGCCTGAGTTGCAGCATTGTGTGCAAAAGCCGAATGAGACTTTGAGGGAATTCATTCAGAGGTGGACCACTTTGCATCACACCGTTGAGAATGTATCAAAGCATCAGGCAGTGTGCACATTCAAGGAAGGCGTCAAGTATCGAGAGTTGGTTCTGAAATTCGGTAGGACTGGGGATATGACTCTGACCCGGATGATGGAGATAGCCACCTGGTATGCTAACGGAGAAGAAGAGGATCGACTCCGTAGCAGGAAGAGTAAACCAGTCGGCTAAGAGGCCGGTGGGGGTAACTCCAATCGGAAACAGAAGCGCAAAGCCGAGCCAGCGGCACCCGGCGAGATTGCAGCAGTGGCTCAAGGAAAGTTTAAGGGAAAACCTAAGGGGCCCTGGCCCCCTAAGAAGGTAAAGGATCAAGCGGTAAATGATGTGCTGGATTTGCCGTGTCACATCCACACGAAGAAAGATGAAGAAGGTAATCTGATTTACCCAAAGCATACCACTTGACAATGTCGACTCCTGATCCAACAGTTCTGAGAGAAACAGCCCAATGAGAAGGAGAAAGAGTCGGACAGAGATGAGGACGAAGAGGAAGATGATGGTTATCCCAAGGTCAATTCCACTCTCATGATTTTTGCTGATGTTGAGAGCAAGAGTCAGTTGAAGGTTATCAACAGAGAGGTAAATATGGTTGCTCCAGCAACGACGACCACGTACCTAAAATGGTCCCAGACAGCCATCACATTCGACCAGTCAGACCATCCTGCTCGTGTAGCCACCCCCGGGAGGCAAGCGCTGGTGGCCGACCCAGTGATTGGTGGCACTCGGCTGACTAAAGTGCTTATGGATGGTGGTAGCGGTCTGAATATCCTGTATGCTGAAACCTTGAAGGGGATGGGCATCCCAATGTCCAAGCTTAGCAAGAGCAATATGAGCTTCCATGGTGTTATCCCCGGAAAGAAAGCAGAATCACTCTGCCAAATCACTCTCGACATGGTTTTCGGTGATTCCAAGCATTACCGTAAAGAAAAGTTGACATTTGAAGTCGTGGATTTCCAGAGTGCTTATCATGCCATTCTGGGGAGGCCGGCATATGCACGTTTCATGGCTCGACCGTGTTATGTGTACCTCAAGCTAAAGATGCCTAGCCCCAATGGTGTGATCACAGTCACTGGCAATCGGTAGAAGGCAGAAGAATGTTTCTAGAAAGGTTCCAAAATCGCCGATGCACATATTGCCGCGGTTGAATTCCAAGAGTATCAGAAGAGTGCAGAGCCGAGTGTTGCTCCGAGCCAGGAAGCCTGCTACAGACTCTACATTTCAGTCGACCGGTGAAACGAAGCTGATTCATATTCACCCGACTGATCCCAATGCTGCACCGACTCATATATCAACAACACTCGACAGCAAATAGGAAGAAGCACTCATCCAGTTCCTCCGTGAGAACTGGGACATCTTCGCATGGAAACCCTCTGACATGCCAGGTGTACCCAGAGAACCGGCTAAGCATCGTTTGCGTGTCAACCCCAAGACAAAACCAGTCAAAGAGCACCTTCGGCGGTCCGCCGTGTAGAAGAGAAAGGCAATTGGCGAAGAAGTGGCTCGGCTATTGGCAGCAGAGTTCATCCGTGAAATCTACCACTCCGAGTGGTTAGCCAATGCAGTCATGGTCCCTAAGAAGGATGATTCACGTCGTATGTGCATTGATTTCAAGCATATCAATCGGGCCTGCCCGAAAGATCACTTCCCTCTCCCTCGCCTAGATCAGATTGTTGACTCGACTGCGGGGTGTGAGCGTTGTCTTTCTCATATGCATATTCCGGGTATCATCAGATCCGACTGTATGGTCCCGACGTAATAAAAACAGCCTTCATCACCCCATTCGGATGCTTTTGTTATGTCACCATGCCATTTGGTCTTAAAAATGCTGGAGCCACATTCATGAGAATGATTCAGAAGTGCCTGATCACTCAAATCAGTCGGAATGTGGAAGCATACATGGATGACATTGTGGTCAAGTCTCGCAAAGGTTCCGACCTATTGACTGACCTCACAGAAAACTTTGCCAACCTAAGAAGGTACGATATCAAGCTTAATCCGTCAAAGTGCACATTCGGAGTTCCAGGAGGAAAGTTGCTCGATTTTCTCATTTCCGAACGAGGGATCGACGCCAATCCAGAAAAAGTTGATACCATTCTCTGAATGACACGCCCCGTGCGAGTGCATGACGTTCAGAAGCTTACTGGTTGTTTGGCCACCTTGAGTCAATTCATTTCTCGTCTCGGTGAAAAGGCCTTGCCTCTTTACCGACTGATGAAGAAATCTGATAAGTTCGAGTGGACTGGGGAAGCTGATGCAGCGTTTGCAGAGCTCAAAGCCCTGCTTTCCACCCAGCCGGTGCTCGCTGCGCCAATCAGCAAAGAGCCTTTACTGCTTTACATTGCATCCACTGGACAAGTTGTCAGTACAGTACTCACGGTCGAGCGAGAAGAGGAAGGAAAAGCTTACAAGGTTCAACACCCAGTTTATTATCTCTCTGAAGTTTTGACTCCATCCAAGCAACGATATCCACATTATCAGAAGCTTGTCTATGAATATACATGACCATGAAGAAGGTTGCGCATTATTTCTCTGATCACTCCATTAAAGTCGTCAGCGACGCGCCACTATCTGAAATTCTGAATAACAGAGATGCAACTGGTTGAGTGGCAAAATGGGCGATTGCACTCCTTCCATTGGATATCAAGTTTGAGGCAAAGAAGGCTATCAAGTCCCAAGCAATTGCAGATTTCCTTGCCGAGTGGGTTGAGCAGCAATTGCCGACTCAAGTTCACTTGGAGCATTGGACTATGTTCTTTGATGGCTCCAAGATGCTGAATGGTTCAGGCGCTGGAGTAGTATTGGCACCCCCCCGTGGAGACAAGCTTAGTTATGTTCTCCAGATTCATTTTGATTCCTCCAATAATGAAGCCGAATATGAAGCACTTTATACGGGTTGCGTATGGCCATTTCACTCGGCGTCCGTCACCTTATGGTTTACGGTGACTCAAATTTGGTGGTAAATCAAGTGATGAAGGAATGGGATGTCAGGAGTCTAGCCATGACTGGTTATTGCAATGCAGTGAGAAAGCTGGAGAAGAAGTTTGAAGGTTTGGAGCTTCACCATATACCCCGACTGAAAAATCAAGCTGCAGATGAGTTGGCAAAGATAGGTTCAAAGAGAGAGGCCATTCCCCGAAATGTGTTTTTGGAACATATTCATTCACCTTCAGTTCAGGAAGATCCTTTCACCGAAGAATCACCACAGCCCAAGAGTGCCAAAGATCCGACTGAAGTTGAAATCTCAGCCGTGGTCGACTTAGTCATGGAGGTTTTGGTCATCACTCCCGACTGGACAGTGCCGTACATTGCATACATTCTTAGGAAAGAACTTCCAGAGGATGAAGAAGAGGCTCGATAGATCGTCCGACGGTCTAAAGCCTTTACTGTGATAAAAGGTCAGTTTTCTAGAGAAAGTGTAACTAGGGTTTGCCAGAAGTGCATCATGCCAGAACAAGGCCGAATGATCCTCAATGATATTCACTCGGGGACCTGTGGTCACCATGCGTCCTCTCGGACCATCGTGGCCAAAGCATACCGAGCCAGATTTTACTGGCCACGTGCCAATGAGATGGCAAAACAAATAGTGGACAAGTGTGAAGGCTGACAGTTTTACTCCAACATGTCCCATAAACCTGCATGAGCTCTGAAGACTATCCCACTTGTCTGGCCTTTTGCTGTTTGGGGATTGGACATGGTTGGACCCCTGAGGACTGGCAGGAGCAGATTTACCCACGTGCTAGTAGCAGTCGACAAGTTTACCAAGTGGATCGAAGCTAAGCCCATTAAAAAACCATGAAGCAAGTACTGCCATGAGTTTCATCAGAGAATTGATATTCAGATATAGTGTGCCACATAGCATCATCACGGACAACGGATCGAACTCGACTCCGATGAATTCAGAGCCTTTTGTGCCTCCCAAGGTACGAGGGTCGATTACGCTTCGGTCTCCCATCCTCAGTCGAATGGGCAAGCTAACCGAGCGAATGGATTGATTCTCAAAGGACTGAAGCCCGGGTTGATGCGTGACCTTAAGCATGCAGTAGGAGCTTGGGTTGATGAGCTCCCATCCGTGCTTTGGGGCCTAAGGACAACTCCCAACCGGTCGACCGGACGGACTCCATTCCTCTTAGTCTATGGAGCCGAAGTCGTGCTTCCGAGTGATTTGCTCCACAATGCTCCACGAGTCGAACTCTTCTCGGAAGAGGAAGCACAACAAGCTCAACAAGATGCAGTCGACCTCCTGGAGGAAGAAAGAGAAATGGCCTTGATCCGGTCGACCATTTATGAACAAGACCTGCGTCGATTCCATGCTAGGAACATAAGGGGTCGGGCATTTCAAGAAGGAGACTTGGTTCTTCGAGTGGATCAGCAGAAGCCACACAAGCTCGCCCCTACTTGGGAGGGCCCTTTCGTTGTCACCAAGGTGCTCCACAACGGAGCATACCGCCTCTTCAATGTCGAGCACAACAAAGATGAACCGCGCACTTGGAATGCGGATCTGCTCTGCGCTTTTTACTCTTAACTATTTGGACTGATGAGATGTAATAAGAAATACCTCTTAGTTTGGCTATTAAAAGACATAATTTTACTTTCTTCCGAATGATTGTTGTTAATTTCTTTTGTACGTATCGCCTTAGTTGCGAATCTGTTTCGCCTAAGATGAAGTGATAAAAATTCTACCGAGTGGTGAGTCTGCCTCTCACTCGGGGGCTTAGTTGCAGTCCAGTACTCGCCTAAGTGATAAAAATCCTACCGAGTGGTGAGTATGCCTCTCACTCGGGGGCTTAGTTGCAGTCCAGTACTCGCCTAAGTGATAAAAATCCTACCGAGTGGTGAGTCCTCCTCTCACTCGGGGGCTTAGCTGCAGCCCAGTACTCGCCTAAGTGATAAAAATCCTACCGAGTGGTGAGTCCGCCTCTCACTCGGGGGCTTAGCTGCAGTCCGGTATTCGCCTAAGTGATAAAAATCCTACCGAGTGGTGAGTCTACCTCGCACTCGGGGGCTTAGCTGCAGTTCAGTACTCGCCTAAGTGATAAAAATCCTACCGAGTGGTGAGTCTGCCTCTCACTCGGGGGCTTAGTTGCAGTCCAGTACTCGCCTAAGTGATAAAAATCCTACCGAGTGGTGAGTCCGCCTTTCACTCGGGGGCTTAGTTGGAGTCCAGTACTCGCCTAAGTGATAAAAATCCTACCGAGTGGTGAGTCCGCCTCTCACTCGGGGGCTTAGCTGCAGCCCAGTACTCGCCTAAGTGATAAAAATCCTACCGAGTGGTGAGTCCGCCTCTCACTCGGGGGCTTAGTTGCAGTCCGGTATTCGCCTAAGTGATAAAAATCCTACCGAGAGGTGAGTCTGCCTTGCACTCAGGGGCTTAGCTGCAGTCCAGTACTCGCCTAAGTGATAAAAATCCTATCGAGTGGTGAACAACCCTTCCACTCGGGGGCTTAGCTGCAGCCCAGACCTCAGTTTAAAAATCCTACCGAGTGGTGAGCAACCCTTCCACTCGGGAGCTTAGCTGCAGCCCAGCGCTCGCCTAAGTTTGAAAAATCCTACCGAGTGGTGAGAAATCCTCCCACTCGGGGGCTTAGCTGCAGTCCAGTACTCGCCTAAGTTTGAACCTACCGAGTGGTGAGCAATCCTCCCACTCAGGGGCTTAGCTGCAGCCCAGCGCTCGCCTAAGTTTGAAAAATCCTACCGAGTGGTGAGCAATCCTCCCACTCGGGGGCTTAGCTGCAGCCCAGTGCTCGCCTAAGTTTGAAAAATCCTACTGAGTGGTAAGCAATCCTCCCACTCGAGGGCTTAGCTGGAGCCCAGTGCTCGCCTAAGTTTGAAAAATCCTACCGAGTGGTGAGCAATCCTCCCACTCGGGGGCTTAGCTGCAGTTCAGTACTCGCCTAAGTTTGAAAAATCCTACCGAGTGAGGAGCAATCCTCCCACTCGGGGGCTTAGCTGCAGTCCAGCACTCGCCTAAGTTTGCAAGTTCTGCCCCTCCCCCCCCCCACCCTGAAGGCTACACCATCAAGAAGATCGTGGGGTGGAGAGTGCCGAAACGGGCGGGCCGGATAAGTAGCGATGCCTCGATTACCGCGCCGCCTTTTTCGCCACGTATGCAGCACGCAACTGTTGCGGGGTTTGACGGGATTGCCTGGTCCCACGCGCCAGTCACTCGGAGGTGGCCCTTTATAAGGTGACGGGTCCGAGGCGCTGGCACTGTGCACGCCTGTTCCTTCTTCTTCCTCCTGTCCTGTAGAGGCGTTTCTTATTCTTCGTCATCAGGGAGCACAACGATCTCTTGCGGAGCTACATAAAGAGAGAAGTATCAAATTTTCATCCGATTGATCGTCCACTCGACTAAATGGAACTTGGTTGAACGAACTTACCAGCTCGGGAGGTGGCCTCCTCGTCTCCTGGAGCCTTGTCGACATCCATGTCAGTAGAAGCAGAGGTGGGTCTAGAAAGATGCACAACCCAATCGGTCAGGACAGAAAGTCAGTCGGTATGTATAAGCACAAGTGTGTTACTCACCCCGAAGCAACGGGGACGTCCATCTTAATTTGCGGCAATGTCTTCCGGGCCTTGGGAGGAGCAACTTTAGGCTGCTTGGCCACCTTCTTCGTCGGCTCCGGAGTCGATGTCCGAGTGCGCTTCTGAGTATTGACACTCGGGCCCATGCTTTTTCCGCGCCCGCCAGCCGGATCTTGCTGCTGTTTGGATCAACGTTCAGAGCGCGGTGGCGAGTCGACTTCTTCCTCCTCGTCCGACTCCTCGCTCTCCTCCTCCTCCTCTTCTCCTGGAGACTCCCACTCACCACTCTCCTCCGCACTGACCTCCCCCTCCTGGCCCTACTCCAAAGCTTGTTCACCATTGGGCATCGAATGCATCTCAGTGAATACCTGTAGAACAAATCGGTCGAGCAAGAGTCAGTCAACATCAAGTACAGTCGAAGCGTGAGCGGGAAGCAGTCGGAACAAAAAGTATACCTTGTCGGGCAGGTTTCCATCGCCGAAGGGGACAACTCTCCTGGATCCTCTGGGGTTGTCCTGGTTGCATGTGATGCTCCTCAGCAACAACGCTACGGTTTCGGACCGCACTTCTTCTGGATGGACCCGAGAGGTGTTGTCCGGTCCGGAATACAACCACATCGGGTGATCGTGGGCCTGGAGAGGCTGGATGCGTCGATTGAGGAACACTTCCAAGAAGTCCATGCCGGTAACACCATCGTTGATGAGCTGGACCACTCTATCCACCAACATCCTCGTCTCCATGGTCTCATCAGCGGTTACTTTCAGTGGGGCAGGAGTCTAAACACGGTCAAAGAAGAAGGAGGGAAGACCAGTTGACTGACCTGGAGCTGCAACGTCCCAGCAGTAGAACCAGGTCGACTGCTAGCCTCTGACAGATTCAGGGAGTCATGGCGGGAAAGTCACTCCTATTCCTCTTTTGGATACCTAAACCCCCACACATCTGGATGACGTGGGTTTTCGAGTCACTCGACTTTGCCTTTTTTACCGACTGGGAACGAATGGTGAATATGTGTTTGAAAAGACCCCAGTGTGGTCGACACCCTAAGAAGTTCTCGCACATCAATACAAACGCAGCTAAATATGTGATGGTGTTGGGAGAAAAATGGTGGAGCTGAGCGCCAAAGAAGTTCAAGAATCTACAGGCCTCGGCGCGGCAACGGGCCTGGTGCTCCAGGTACGCCCGGCGCTGGCGGCGCACCTGCTCGCGGACGTAGTCCTCCTTCGCCCATTTGAGGGCGGACTCGTCATCGGGGGCCACCATGTCGACGTGCTCCGAATTCACGGGGAGCAAGCTCGGCTTGGGCTTCGGCCCGACCAGGCGCAGGGAGCGCCTCGCCTGTGCCGTTGCAGGCGGTGAGGGCTCGTTGATGACGAGGGCGCCGCTGCGAGCGCGTCGCCCGAGCGGTGTCCCCTCTGGCTCGGGCCTGACGGGGTGGAGGGCCGGCGAGCCAGAGTCCGACGACAAGGACGACCCCGGCTCCATTCACCACGGCATCTAGGAACTGCCGCGGCGGCGGGAGAAGGACGGCCGCGTCGGGTACTCCAGCCGCGACACGTTGCTGGTCTCGATGTGGTCGAGGACGGCGTCGAGGGTGCGGCCAAGGACACCCCACGACTCGTGCCGTCCTTCAGCGTTGAGATGGCCGCGGGGAATGATGTCGTTGACGGAGGCGATCTGCTCCTTGCGGCGGTGCTAGAAGTACATCATCCATAGTGTTTCGCTGTCGGGCGCGTACCTCGGCTGGTTCCGCTGCTCCTCCGTTAGTGAGGAGCGGATGTGGGCGATCTCCACCCGTCGTGCTGCCCCTTCGGGTACCGGCGGCACCGGGACGCTGGCTGATGAGGATACAAACCTGGGGCAGGGTCATAGGCCTGACCTATACGCCCTACCAAGGTCACTACCCTGGAAGATAAAAGGACCAACAGACGATAGGGGAGCGTCAATCGAACACGTCGAGTGCAATCCACTCGACGACCACATCACTCGGAAGTCCTCCTCGCTACCGTCACTCGGCCATATGAAGAGTCACTCGACCATATCGAAGACCAAGAGTCAGAAGGACCTGCAACGGTCGGACGTTCACCCCTTAGTCTTTATAAGCATTAACATCTCTTAATGTTGGTGTTACCAGTAACGCCCCTTACTTTATGTACATTAAGCCCCTTGTAATGGAGGTGGGCAGGGGTCCTGGCGCACTCTATATAAGCCACCCCCTCCTCTGGGACAAGGGTTCGCACCCCCTGTAATATCACACACATCATCCAATCGACCACCAAGACGTAGGGTTGTTACTTCCTCCAAGAAGGGCCTGAACTCGTAAAACCCGTGTGTACACCTTTGCCATAGCTGAGATCTTGCCTCTCCATACCTACCCCCCTTTCTACTGTCAGTCTTAGAACCACGACAGTTGGCGCCCACCGTGGGGCAGGTGTCTTAGCGACTTATTGGTGAAGTTGCAAGTTTTTCTGATCATCATCATGGTTTCCAGCGGCGAGTTGACTAAGGGACGCAAGATCCGTCTCGGCACGCTCGTTTTCGTCGCCGACGACTCAACTAAGCTCTGCTCGATGTTGAGGCGCTCCCCGTCCGAGGGGCGACACACTTCCACGCGTGCGTTCACGGTGTCTTTCTTCAATAGCCGTCGACCCAGTATCAGTCGGCTCCGATGATATCTTCCCTCCCTGATGTCCGCCGCCGAAAGCGATCCGGTCGATCGCGGCTTCAGCGGTGGGTGAAGCATGTGGTGGCTCGACGTTCGGCCACCCATCAAGTCGCGGCAATCGATCCCGACGAAACTCTTCACGGCTTGTTCGATCTGTCGACTGGCTCCACGAAGACTGCATCCGAGTGCGATAGCAGCGATCCTACAGCTGAAGTCCTGATGGTCGATGGTCCACGTGGCCCACCTGGCTTTCACCGTGAGGATGGTGAAGATGCTGGCGGCGATCTGTCAAGGGTCCACGAGGAGTATCGTCCCGAACCTCTTTCTTTGCAGCAGAGAGAGGAACTTCGTCGCCGCAACATGGATGCACTCCACACGCCCATCATTCGAGAAACTCCCGAGGCTCGGGCCTTGGAGGAGGCGCGCTTGGGTAATTTGGCTGAGCGCACTCGACTGGAGAACCTGCAGCACGCTCTCGACGAGCGGGCTCGGGAGCGGGTCCCTGAGTCCAGTCGACGGCAACTTTTCCTGCCTCCACCTAAGGTATACCATACTCCGATTCAGAACCTCATAGCTGCGGACCGGATTGGAGAGTCGATCCTACCTTCCCAGTTCGAGGCTGGTCGAGGGTTGGAGCAGATCCGGGCCTTGCTCCGAGCAGCACGAGAGCAGAATTCTACAGTGTCTCAGTCGCGGAATAGGATCCATAGCAGATCCGTGGTGGAGGATACAGTCCAGTCGGCCCATAGCCCAAGATCGCCCCTGCGACGTGAAGACCGTGGGCTGCATGATCGTCAGTTCGACCGCGACAATCATCGTCGAGTGCCTACACCTCCTCCGAGGAGTGCGTCGTACGTGCCTCGGCAGAACGATTACACACGCCGTCACAGGGACGAGCGCAGAGCTCCAGTCGACCCAAGAGAGCTGGGCTTTGATGCGAGATCCATTCTCGTCCAAGGCCTGGTCGACCGAAACAGAGCGCATAGAGAAGACCCTGGCAGAAATCGTCCGAGTGGCAGCAGATTGCATGTTTCAGGCCCAGAGTGGTTCAGCAGAGCCATCAGGGCAGCAGTGATTCCTCCCAACTTCAGGTTGGCAATAGGAGTCAGTATGTTCACTGGAGAATCCAAGCCTGAAACTTGGCTTGAAGATTACCGAGTGGCTGTGCAAATTGGAGGCGAAAACAATGAGATCGCAATGAAACATCTCCCTCTTATGTTGGAAGGGTCGGCCCGAGCTTGGTTGACTCAGTTGACTCCAGGTAGTATACATAGTTGGGAGGAGCTATCTCGGGTGTTCGTAAGAACCTTTGAGGGCACGTGCAAGCGGCCAGCAGGGTTGCCCGAGTTGCAGCATTGTGTGCAGAAGCCGAATGAGACTTTGAGGGAATTCATTCAGAGGTGGACCACATTGCATCACACCGTTGAGAATGTATCAAAGCATCAGGCAGTGTGCGCTTTCAAGGAGGGCGTCAAGTATTGAGAGTTGGTTCTGAAATTCGGTAGGACTGGGGATATGACTCTGACCCGGAGGATGGAGATAGCCACCTGGTAGGCTAACGGAGACGAAGAGGATCGACTCCGTAGCGGGAAGAGTAAACCAGTCGGCCAAGAGGCCGGTGGGGGTAACTCCAATCGGAAATAGAAGTGCAAAGCCGAGCCAGCGGCACCCGACGAGATTGCAGCAGTGGCTCAAGGAAAGTTTAAGGGAAAACCTAAGGGGCCCTGGCCCCCTAAGAAGGTAAAGGATCAAGCAGGAAACGATGTGCTGGGTTTTCCATGTCACATCCACATGAAGAAAGATGAAGAAGGCAATCTGATTTACCCAAAGCATACCACTCGACAATGTCGACTCCTGATCCAACAGTTCCAAGAGAAACAACCCAATGAGAAGGAGAAAGAGTCAGACATGGATGAGGACAAAGATGAAGATGATGGTTATCCCAAGGTCAATTCCACTCTCATGATTTTTGTTGATGTTGAGAGAAAGATCCGGTTGAAGGTTATCAACAGAGAGGTGAATATGGTTGCTCCGGCGACGACGACCACGTGCCTGAAATGGTCCCAGACAGCCATCACATTCGACCAGTTAGACCATCCTGCTCGTGTAGCCACCCCCGGGAGGCAAGCGCTGGTGGTCGACCTAGTGGTCAGTGGCACTCGATTGACTAAAGTGCTGATGGATGGTGGTAGCGGTCTAAATATCCTGTATGCTGAAACCTTGAAGGGGATGGGCATCCCGATGTCCAAGCTTAGCGAGAGCAATATGAGCTTCCACGGTGTTATCCTTGGAAAGAAAGCAGAATCACTCGGCCAGATCACTCTCGACGTGGTTTTCGGTGATTCCAAGCATTACCGTAAATACAAGTTGACATTTGAAGTCGTGGATTTCCAGAGTGCTTATCATGCCATTCTAGGGAGGCCGACATACACACGTTTCATGGCTCGACCGTGTTATGTGTACCTCAAGCTGAAGATGCCTGGTCCCAAAGGTGTGATCACAGTCACTGGCAATCGGCAGAAGGCAGAAGAATGTTTCCAGAAAGGTTCCAAAATCACTGATGCATAGATGGCAGCGGTTGAATTCCAAGACTATCAGAAGAGTGCAGATCCGAGTGATTTGCTCCGAGCCAAGAAGCCTGCTACAGACTCTGCATTTTAGTCGACCGGTGAAACGAAGTCAATTCATATTCACCCGACTGATCCCAATGCTGCACCCACTCATATATCAACAACACTCGACAGCAAATAGGAAGAAG
This sequence comes from Triticum aestivum, assembly GCF_018294505.1. Classification (NCBI taxonomy): domain Eukaryota; kingdom Viridiplantae; phylum Streptophyta; class Magnoliopsida; order Poales; family Poaceae; genus Triticum; species Triticum aestivum. The sequence continues at coordinate 166,540,869 of NC_057801.1, read as the reverse complement.
CGCTCATCTAGTTCCTCAATGAGAACTGGGACATCTTCGCATGGAAACCCTCTGACATGCCAGGTGTACCCAGAGAACTGGCTGAGCACCGTTTGCGTGTCGACCCCAAGGCAAAACCCATCAAAGAGCACCTTCGGCGGTCCGCCGTGCAGAAGAGAAAGGCAATTAGTGAAGAAGTGGCTCGGCTGTTGGCAGTAGAGTTCATCTGTGAAATCTACCACTCCGAGTGGTTAGCCAATGCAGTCATGGTCCCTAAGAAGGATGATTCACTTTGTATGTGCATTGATTTCAAGCATATCAATTGGGCCTGCCCGAAAGATCACTTCCCTCTCCCTCACATAGATCAAATTGTTGACTCGGCTGCGGGGTGTGAGCGCTTGTCTTTCTTAGATGCATATTCCAGGTATCATCAGATCCGACTGTATGGTCCCGACGAAATAAAAACAGCCTTCATCACCCCATTCGGGTGCTTTTGTTACCATGCCATTTGGTCTTAAAAATGCTAGAGCCACATTCATGAGAATGATTCAGAAGTGCCTGCTCACTCAAATCAGTCGGAATGTGGAAGCATACATGGATGACATTGTGGTCAAGTCTCGCAAAGGTTCCGACCTATTGAATGATCTCGCAGAAAACTTTGCCAACCTAAAAAGGTACGATATCAAGCTTAATCCGTCAAAGTGCACATTCAGAGTTCCAGGAGGAAAGTTGCTCGGTTTTCTCGTTTCCGAACGAGGGATCGACGCCAATCCAGAAAAAGTTCATACCATTCTCCGAATGAAACGCTCCGTGCGAGTGCATGATGTTCAGAAGCTGACTGGTTGTTTGGCCGCCTTGAGTCGATTCATTTCACGTCTCGGTGAAAAGGCCTTGCCTCTTTACCGACTGATGAAGAAATCTGATAAGTTCGAGTGGACTGGGGAAGCTAATGCAGCGCTTGCAGAGCTCAAAGCCCTGCTTTCCACCCAGCAAAGAGCCTTTACTGCTTTACATTGCATCCACTGGACAAGTTGTCAGTACAGTATTCACGGTCGAGCGAGAAGAGGAAGGAAAACCTTACAAGGTTCAACGCCCAGTTTATTATCTCTCTGAAGTTTTGACTCCATCCAAGCAATGATATCCACATTATCAGAAGCTTGTCTATGGAATATACATGACCATGAAGAAGGTTGCGCATTATTTCTCTGATCACTCCATTAAAGTCGTCAGCGACGCGCCACTATCTGAAATTCCGAATAATAGAGATGCAACTAGTCGAGTGGCAAAATGGGTGATTGAACTCCTTCTATTGGATATCAAGTTTGAGGCAAAGAAGGCTATCAAGTCCCAAGCAATTGCAGATTTCCTTGCCGAGTGGATTGAGCAGCAATTGCCGACTCAAGTTCACTCGGAGCATTGGACTATGTTCTTTAATGGCTCCAAGATGTTGAATGGTTCAGGCGCTGGAGTAGTATTGGTATCCCCCCGTGGAGACAAGCTTAGTTATGTTCTCCAGATTCATTTTGATTCCTCCAATAATGAAGCCGAATATGAATAACTTTTATACAGGTTGCGTATGGCCATTTCACTCGCTTCCGTCGCCTTATGGTGCACTGCGACTCAGATTTGGTGGTAAATCAAGTGATGAAGGAATGGGATGTCAGGATTCTAGCCATGACTGGTTATTGCAATGCAGTGAGAAAGCTAGAGAAGAAGTTTGAAGGTTTGGAGCTTCACCATATACCCCGACTGAAAAATCAAGCTGCAGATGAGTTGGCAAAGATAGGTTCAAAGAGAGAGGCCATTCCCTGAAATGTGTTTTTGGAACATATTCATTCACCTTCAGTTCAGGAAGATCCTTTCACCGAAGAGTCACCACAGCCCAAGAGTGCCACAGATCCGACTGAAGTTGAAATCCCAGCCGCGGTCGACTTAGTCACGGAGGTTTTGGTCATCACTCTTGACTGGACAGTGCCGTACATTGCATACATTCTTAGGAAAGAACTTCCAGAGGATGAAGAAGAGGGTCGACAGATTGGCCGACGGTCTAAAGCCTTTACTGTGATAAAATGTCAGTTGTTCAGAGAAAGTGTAACTGGGGTTTGCCAGAAGTGCATCATGCCAGAAGAAGGCCGAATGATCCTCAATGATATTCACTCGGGGACCTATGGTCACCATGCGTCCTCTCGGACCATCGTGGCCAAAGCATACCGAGCCAGATTTTACTGGCCACGTGCCAATGAGATGGAAAAACAAATAGTGGACAAGTGTGAAGGCTGTCAGCTTTACTCCAACATCTCCCATAAACCTGCATCAGCTCTGAAGACTATCCCACTCGTCTGGCCTTTTGCTGTTTGGGGATTGGACATGGTTGGACCCCTGAGGACTGGCAGGAGCGGATTTACCCACGTGCTAGTAGCAGTCAACAAGTTTACCAAGTGGATCAAAGCTAAGCCCATTAAAAACCTTGAAGCAAGTACTGTCGTGAGTTTCATCAGAGAATTGATATTCAGATATGGTGTGCCATACAGCATCATCATGGACAACGGATCGAACTTCGACTCCGATGAATTCAGAGCCTTTTGTGCGTCCCAAGGTACGAGGGTCGATTACGCTTCGGTCGCCCATCCTCAGTCGAATGGGCAAGCTGAGCGAGCGAATGGATTGATTCTCAAAGGACTGAAGCCCCGGTTGATGTGTGACCTTAAGCATGCAGCAGGAGCTTGGGTTGATGAGCTCCCATCAGTGCTTTGGGGCCTAAGGACAACTCCCAACCGGTCGAACGGACGGACTCCATTCTTCTTAGTCTACGGAGTCGAAGCCGCGCTTTCGAGTGATTTGCTCCACAATCCTCCCCGAGTTGAACTCTTCTCGGAAGAGGAAGCAGAACAAGCTTGACAAGATGCAATCGACCTCCTAGAGGAAGAAAGAGAAATAACCTTGATCCGGTCGACCATTTATCAACAAGACCTGCGTCGAATCCATGCCAGGAACGTAAGGGGTCGGGCATTTCAAGAAGGAGACTTGGTTCTTCAAAAGGATCAGCAGAAGCCACACAAGCTCGCCCCTGCTTGGGAGGGCCCTTTCATCGTCACCAAGGTGCTCCACAACGGAGCATACCACCTCTTCAATGTCGAGCACAACAAAGATGAACCGCCCACTTGGAATGCGGATCTGCTTCGCCCTTTTTACTCTTAAGTGTTTAGACTGATGAGATGTAATAAGAAATACCTCTTAGTTTGGCTATCAAAAGACATAATTTTACTTTCTTCCAAATGATTGTTGTTTATTTCTTTTGTACGTATCGCCTTAGCTGCAAATCTGTTTCGCCTCAGATGAAGTGATAAAAATCTTACCGAGTGGTGAGTCTGCCTCTCACTCGGGGGCTTAGCTGCACTCCAGTACTCGCCTAAGTGATAAAAATCCTACCGAGTGGTGAGTCTGCCTCTCACTCGGGGGCTTAGTTGTAGTCCAGTACTCGCCTAAGTGATAAAAATCCTACCAAGTGGTGAGTCCGTCTCTCACTCGGGGGCTTAGCTGCAGTCCAGTACTCGCCTAAGTGATAAAAATCCTACCGAGTGGTGAGTTCGCCTCTCACTCGGGGGCTTAGCTGGAGTCCAGTACTCGCCTAAGTGATAAAAATCCTACCGAGTGGTGAGTCCGCCTCTCACTCGGGGGCTTAGCTGCAGTCCAGTACTCGCCTAAGTGATAAAAATCCTACCGAGTGGTGAGTCTGCCTCCCACTCGGGAGCTTAGCTGCAGTCCAGTACTCGCCTAAGTGATAAAAATCCTACCGAGTGGTGAGCAACCCTTCTACTCAGGGGCTTAGCTGCAGCCCGGACCTCAGTTCAAAAAATCATACCGAGTGGTGAGCAACCCTTCCACTCGGGGGCTTAGCTGCAGCCCGGCGCTCGCTTAAGTTTGAAAATCCTACCGAGTGGTGAGCAATCCTCCCACTCGGGGGCTTAGCTGCAGTCCAGTACTCGCCTAAGTTTGAAAAATTCTACCGAGTGGTGAGCAATCCTCCCACTCGGGGGCTTAGCTGCAGCCCAGCGCTCGCCTAAGTTTGAAAAGTCCTACCGAGTGCTGAGCAATCCTCCCACTCAGGGGCTTAGCTGCAGCCCAGTGCTCGCCTAAGTTTGAAAAATCCTACTGAGTGGTGAGCAATCCTCCCACTCGGGGGCTTAGCTGCAGCCCAGTGCTCGCCTAAGTTTGAAAAATCCTACCGAGTGATGAGCAATCCTCCCACTCAGGGGCTTAGCTGCAGTCCAGTACTCGCCTAAGTTTGAAAAATACTACCGAGTGAGGAGCAATCCTCCCACTCGGGGGCTAGCTGCAGTCCAGCACTTGCCTAAGTTTGCAAGTTCTGCCCCTCCCCCCACCCCGAAGGCTACACCATGAAGAAGAGCGCCGAAACATCAGGGACTCAAGGTCCTGAGACAGCTCCGCCCGAGGCCAGAGTTCAGCATCCACTTGGGTCATTGCCACCTTCAGTCGAGCAGGATAAGTAACCGCACCATCTAAGCGCGACTCCAATCGCGGCAGATTTATTGCAACATCATCTTTCACAAGACAATTGATGGGGTCGAGACCCGTCTCGACCCGCCCAGTTTCAGCTTCAAAGTCCTGACACAGTTCTGTCCCATAGCGAAAAACAATGAGTCGACAGCATAACAACAAAGTTTAGTCAGCAACGGATTGATTAGTCGAATGAACATACCTTCAAGCTTCAGAACAAGTGTTGAAGGAAGTTGTTCCAGATAAGACTCTAGCTTGTCTGTCTTGGCTCTGAGGCCACAGACTTCTGTGGTCAGGTTCTCCTTGTCCTTCCTAAGCTGCTCGACTTCCTGATTAGCTTCCGAGATGGTGGCCTTCAACTACGCGTTCTCCTCCTCCAATTTGCCAACTGAAGCCAGCTTCTGGTCCGCAAGCTTCATCTTCTCACGTGCTTCCTTCTGAGCAGCGGCAAGGTCCAGGTCCTTCTTCTCCAAAGCCTCCTTCATCCTCTCTAAAAAAACAACACTCTTAAGACGAGATTGAAGTTGGCGATTTTCACTACGCACATCTGCTTGTGTGAAACCACTCGGTTCAAAGAGACTGAAAGAAAAACCAGTGCGGAGTGCAAACTGCAAAGCAGACAAACAGCCGAATGATTACCTCCCATGATGGTCATTTCTTCTTGAGCAGTCTGGAGATTCTTCTTCAAGAGTTCAAGGTCAAGTTCAACGCTAATATGCTTCTTCTTTAATTCAGTGAGCCGAGCTCCAAGATCACAAGACCTCTGCAGCCAGCAAGAGATACATGTCAGTTGACAGAAATAAGAGACAGTGATGGAGAAAAATTACTCTAAGACTACTACCGAATCAAATATTCAACAGTAGTCTCGGGGACTACACCCAGTGGGTACACTTAGCGTGCCCCCACTGAATCAGATCAATACTCAGCAAGGGTTGCCCAGCATGAGTTCAAAAAAGAGAGATACATCATTAGACCTCAGTCGACTGCCAGCAGTCAACCGTGGTCTCGGTGACTACACCCAGTGGGTGCACTCGGCGTGCCCCCATTGATTCGAACAGTTTACTGGGACTCAGCTCGAGGCAAGCAGAGTTGAAGATTTCCTAAATTCCAAACGAAGGAACACCCAGTGGGTGATCAGATATAAAGCAACACTCAAAAGTTCAGTCAGAATTTTGCTGACATGAACATTGGTCTGAAGGGCAGTGCTGGCGTTGTAAGCTACCTGACTAGCTTCATGCATCACTTTCACCTGCTCCATGACAAGGTTCACCTGACGAAGAGCTTCCCTAGCGGTGCCCGGCGAGTCGTCTGGAGTTTGATATGTAGCAAAGAGGGATGGCTCCAGAGTGGTCGAAGTGGTTACCAGGTCGGACAAGTGGAGTTGCACCGGTGCAGCAGGTGTCTGTGCAATCGACCCCGACGGACGATCAGTCGTTGAAGGGTTGGCGAATGTGACGTTGGTCCGAACCGGCCCTTCGGAATGTTCGACTACCGCCTCAAGCACCGGTGTCGACTGAGGGATTTGGATTTCAAGCCTCCTCCTGCTTGAGCCTCCACTCTTCTTCCTCCTCTCCAGTAGAGGCGCTTCTTCTTCTTTGTCATCAGGGAGCACAACAATCTCTTGCGGAGCTACATAAAGAGAGAAGTATCAAATTTTCAGGCGATTGACCGCCCACTCGACTAAATGACACTCGGTTGAATGAACTTACCAGCTTGGGAGGTGGATTCCTCGTCTCCTGGAGCCTTGTCGACATCCATGTCAGTAGCAGCAGAGGTGGGACTGGAAAGACACATGAATTGGTCGGTAGAACAAGAAAATCTTCAGTCGACCTATGAAAACACAGACGAGATACTCACCCCGAAGCAATGGGGACGTCCATCTTAATTCGCGGCAACGTCTTCCGGGCCTTGGGAGGAGCAACTTTAGGCTGCTTGGCCACCTTCTCCATCGGCTCCGGAGTCGACATCCGAGTGCGCTTCTGAGTATTGACACTCGGGCCCATGCTTTTTCCGCGCCCGCCAGCCGGATCTTGCTGTTGTTTGGATCGATGTTCAGAGCGCGGCGGCGAGTCGACTTCTTCCTCCTTGTCCGACTCCTCGCTCTCCTCCTCCTCCTCTTCTCCCAGAGACTCCCACTCGCCACTCTCCTCCGCACTGTCCTCCCCCTCCTGGCCCTGCTCCAAAGCTTGTTCACCGTTGGGCATCGAATGCATCTCAGTGAATACCTGCAGAACAAATTGGTCGAGCGAGAGTCAGTCAACATCAAGTACAGTTGGAGCGTAAGCGGGAAATAGTCGGAACAAAAAGTATACCTTGTCGGGTGGGTTTCCGTCGCCGAAGGGGACAACTCTCCTGGATCCTATGGGGTTGTCCTGGTTGCCTGTGATGCTACTTAGCCACAAAGCTACGGTTTCAGACTGCACTTCTTCTGGATGGACCTGAGCGGTGTCGTCCGGTCCGGAATATAACCACATCGGGTGATCGCGGGCCTGGAGAGGCTGGATGCGTCGACTGAGGAACACTTCCAACAAGTCCATGCCGGTAACACCATCGTTGATGAGCTGGACCACTCTATCCACCAACATCCTCGTCTCCATGGTCTCATCAGCGGTTACTTTTAGTGCAGCAGGAGTCTGAACACGATCAAACGAGAAAGGGGGAAGATCAGTCGACTGACCTGGAGCTGCGACGTCCTGGCAGTAGAACCAGGTCGACTGCCAGCCTCTAATAGATTTAGGGAGAGTCATGGTGGGAAAGGCACTCCTATTCCTCTTTTGGATACCTAAACCCCCACACATCTGGATGACGTGGGTTTTCGAGTCACTTGACTTCGCCTTTTTTACCGACTGGGAACGAATGGTGAAGATGTGTTTGAAAAGACCCCAGTGCGATCGACACCCTAAGAAGTTCTCGCACATCGATACAAACGCAGCTAAATATGTGATGGTGTTGGGAGAAAAAGGGTGGAGCTGAGCGCCAAAGAAGTTCAAGAATCCCTGGTAGAAAGGATGCGGAGGGAGCGAGAAACCCCGGTCGACATGGGTGGCGAGCAGAACGCACTCACCCGGTCGAGGTTGCGGTTCCATCTCCCCCTTCGGCAGCCTCGCCGCTCGCTTGGCGATCAATCAGGACTCCTCTAGTTCGGCTAGATCCTCCTGCCGGACCGAAGACCAGATCCAATCGCCCTGGATCCAGCCCGACGGCAGCCCCACACGCGACGATGACCCGCGGTTCTACTTCTTGCCCTTCGCCGCCCCCGTCGCCTTCGTAGCACGCTCTAGCGCCGCCGTCTTGTCCTTCACCATGGCCGGGGAGCAGCGGCGTCAAGAGCGGAGGTGCTGGGCGCGATGGAGAAGCAGAGGAGAAAGAAGAAGGAGCAGGCATGCACAGTGTCAGCGCCTCGGACCCGTCACCTTATAAAGGGCCACCTCCAAGTGGCTGACGCGTGGGACCAGGCAATCCCATCAAATCCCGCAACAGTTGCACGCAGCGTACGTGGCGAAAAAGGTAGCGCGGTAATCGAGGCATCGCTACTTATCCGGCCTGCCCGTTTCGGCGATCTCCACCCCGCGCACTTCCCTAAAACTTCATATCCCGCTAAATCCGGGATACACTGCAGACAATCGCGCCCAAGATCCCGCGCTCCAACAGAGCATTCGACACATGAGGTCACCAGTTCAATCGACAGCTCACTGAATGGATCAAGGCGACTGAGTCGACACCGAAGTATCGACGTGGGCGTTCAGTCCTGCAGAAGACACTCGTGAAGACACGAAGCTCGGAGTAGGTTCAACTTCAACCTACTTTTCACTCATACCTTAATCCATTCGGGGCTACTGATGAGGATACAGACCTGGGGTAGGGTCATAGGCCTGACCTATACGCCCTACCCAAGGTCACTACCCTGCAAGACAAAAGGACCAACAGACGATAGGGGAGCGTCAGTCGAACACGTCGAGTGCAATCCACTCAACGACCACATCACTCGGAAGTCCTCCTCGCTACCATCACTCGACCATATGAAGAGTCACTCGACCATATGAAGAGTCACTCGACCATATCGAAGACCAAGAGTCAGAAGGACCCACAACGGTCGGACGTTCACCCCTTAGTCTTTATAAGCAATCACAACACTTAAGGTTGGCGTTACCAGTAACGCCCCTTACTTTATGTACATTAAGCCCCTTGTAATGGAGGTGGGCAGGGGTCCTGGCGCACTCTATATAAGCCACCCCCCTCCTCTGGGACAAGGGTTCGCACCCCCTGTAATATCACACACATAATCCAATCGACCACCGAGACATAGGGCTGTTACTTCCTCCGAGAAGGGCCTGAACTCGTAAAACCGATGTGTACACCTTCGCCATAGCTGAGATCTTGCCTCTCCATACCTACCCCCCTTTCTACTGTCAGTCTTAGAACCACGACACCGGCGGCGCTCAGTCTCCATGCCCTCGGAACGCGCATGTCAGGGGGAGCCGGGTACTCAGCCTCGTAGAGAAGGCACGCCTCCGGCTCTTGGAGGTGTCGGCGGTCGAAGCCGTTCGCAGCTGCGTCCTCTCCTGGGAACCTCTCGGACATGACTTGCTCGTCGGCGGGGGAGAGTGGGGGAGGGGAGGCTGTGGCGCTCACCGGCGAGGAGAAGGCTTTTGCGAGAGGGAGAGGGGAGGCTGTGGCGCTCACCGGCGGGGAGTGGGCGCCTTTTATAGCCGAAGCGGGGCGGCGGGGAGGCGGCATGCGGGAGGACGCGTGGCGGGAGCGGGCGGAACGCGCGTCGTCGGCGTCTTCACTGCGCCGCCCGTCAGGCATCAATGGAGGCTGACCGGCGCGACAGCCTTGGCATTGATTCCCGCGGGAACCGAGGCGATGAGGGCGTTGAAGCGGCCGTCTCGCTGACTCGGCGTGCCCGCGGCTCTTTCGCGTTAAAACACTTGCCCCGGCACCCCCGGACGCCCCCAGGGCACCGGGTTCGGCCTGTGTCCGCCGGCGCTGATTTCAGCCCAAACCGGCGAAAAACGGGCTGCTGGGGACGCGACTGGACCGTTTTTTGGGCCCCGGTGCGAAAAAATTGCGTGAAGAGGCTATGTTGGGAGCGCGGCTGGAGATGCTCTAAGAAGTACATGAGCGATGCCTCGTGTATATGGGAGGGCTATGTGTCTCTTGCTGCAAGCCAGACGGCTGCCTCGCCAACAAGACATTGGTGGTGGGCCGGCCCAGTAGGATGTGGTTTGTCATGATGATATCATACTGATGTCACTCGAATTCCTTGTTTTCCTTTTTTTAGTTATATTTATATATTAAATGTATCTATTTTCAAAAATTAAATTTTACACAACAAATATCAAACCACAAATTGTAAAAATGTGAACACAATATATAAAATTTGTGACACACTTTAACAAAAATGTTGACTTCCAGAAAAAATGTCTGTGCAATGAAGAAATGTTCACGTGTTTATAACTATAATATGTGGAATTTTGAAAAATGCGTATACAATATATTTTGCCCGTAATGTAAATATATTTCATACCATTAAAAAATATGTGCATTTTATGGAAATTTTACCATGTTTCAAAAAAATGTGCATGGATTTTTATAAAACAATTATATACAATGTAAAAAATATTTATGGAGGTTAAAAATGTTTTTCCATTAAAAGAATCTACATGACATTTTAAAGAAATTTCACGTGTTTCCAAAAAATGTCCGTGAAATTTTCGAAAATATTTATACAATGAAAAAAAATGTTTGTGCGGTTTTAGAAAATTTAAAATGCACCATGTGCATTTAGAAGATGTTAGCATGTATCTGTACCAATGTAAAAGGACCCAAAGATGCAGATCCAACAAATCTTAGCCATCAAACAATGTCAATCCACCGACCAATATTGCTCCAATGGTGAGCGCATAGCATGTTTAGTGTGCAAGCAATTGTATATTAAATATAGAGCATCAACGTAACTAACTCGTAATTCGGATCCTAACTAATATTAATATGCAATAACTTTTCTACCTGATATTAACGTGCAATGTATGTATCGCGAGTTTGAAAAAGTGTTCAAAACATGTGTTTTAAAAATATACATCATATATTAAAAAAATGTCCAATGTGTAGCATGCATATGTGTCACGTGTGCTCTGCAAATGTACATTGTATACCAGCAAAAGTAGACATGTGTTAGAAAAAAAAAGGAATGCCGATAAAACTGACAAAGGAAAAAAAACATAGAAAACCAAGAAGGAAACAAAAAGAAAACCAAAAGTATAATGAAGAAAGAAATAAAACCAAAAATACAAATCAGAAAACAAAAAATGACAAAAAAAATCACAGAACACCGATGAAAAAATAAATTATATAAAAACGGGAAAAACAAAGAAAACCAGAACATAGCAGACCTACAGCGCGCAGCGAGCAACCACGTTAATGGCCGGCCTACTAGTCATCGCCCATAGAGGCAGGCAATTCCTATTAGGAATTGGGGAAAACCCTATACGACGCTTACTGCGTCAAGTTGTCGTGCAAACGCACAGACCTGCCGACGGGAGCGACTAAATGGGCCAGCCCGTTGCGCGTTGCACTGATCCCGGTTTTGGGAACCTTCTAGAAGGTTCCAAACCGGTCCAGGTCTGGTTTTTTCTTTTTTTTCATGCTGTTTTTTATTGTTTTCTTCGGTTTTCATAACTTTTTCCTTATTTTCCATTTTTCTTTTTTTGGCTTTTGTTATCTGTTCCTTTTTTGGTTACCTTTATCTTCTTTTTCCTTTTTTGTTTCTTTTTTAACTTTTAGAAATAAATTTTTCTAAAAACTGTTCAACTCTTCAAAACATATTTATAATTTCAAATTATGTTCCCATGTATTCGAAGAATGTTCAGAAATTTCAAATTTTGTTCATGTTTTGAAAAATTGTTCATAAATTCAAATTTTATTCTCTTCTGTTCAAAAAATGTTCAAGACCTTCAAATTATGTTCATGTTTTTAAAAAATGTTCAGAATTTTTGAAACATTATTGTCCAAAAATGTTCAGGAATTTCAAATTTTCTTCGAGTCTTAGAAAATGTTCGGAATTATGAATATTATTCATTTTGCCCAAAGTTTTTCAGAATTTTCGACTTTTGTTCACGTTTTAAAAAATGGTCGGCATATTGAAAATTATTCACTTTTTCCAAAATGGTTCAGGATTTTCAAAAAAAATCACGTTTAGGAAAAGGTTTGGAATTTTCAAAATTGTCTAGTTTTACAAAATATGTGCAAGTATTCAAAAATTGTTTGAACATTTCAGAAATTATTCGGTTCACATATTTGTTCACTCTTTCAACAACATTCAGTATTTTGAAATTTGTTCACTTTTTCAGAAAATGTTCGAATCATTTGTAAAAATGTTCGTAATTCAAAAAAACGTGTTTAAAAATTTGTTATTATTTCTGAAAATGTTCTGATTTTTTTTCAAAAACTGTTTCTAATTCTAATTCTTTTTGTATAATTCAAATACCATTTCGAAATGTTAAATTTTCCAAAAAAAATCCGTGTTTCCTAAAATGTGTGCAATAATTGAAAAATCTGTACACGACAGTAAATACGATGCTGCTGGTGACTTGTTATAAGCAGAAAAGTTGGTGTGGTGGCTAGTATCGCGCGTAGAGAGCTGGATGGCTTGATTTTTTGCTGTGCTATACATGGGCCGGCCCAGTTGGGCCACTCCTGTGCGGGAGGGACTGTTTGCCGCAGCAAGCGGCGCATAGGAACTCCCAGGAATTGGTACGGGCGACATATAGACCTGCTGAGTGTATGCACCGCTATAACCGACACATATTACCTCCCCATAGTGCACGGATCGGAAACTTCGGGATAGTGGGCTAGGCTAGCTAAACAAACAAATTTTTATCGTGTAAGATAGTGGGCTGGGATATGAATAACCATTTATGAACTCGGGCTCATCTCCATCCCATGAACAGTAAATTTTGAAAAGTATTATTTAAAAATGATTTTTTGACATGGAAGTTTTAAAAAACTACACAAAAATTTCTTAAAATGTATATTTTTAGATTTGCACAAATATTGTTTATACTACATGAACACTTTATTAGAATTACATTAAATTAAAATATACAAATGTTTTCTACAGATTTTGAACTCTTTCTTACATTTGAAACTTTTTATTTCCATGAACAGAATTTTTTTCCAAAAATTTAGAAAAATGAGCACTTTTAAATTTCACACACATTTTTCAAAATACATGAACATTTAAAAATACATTAACACCTTTCAAAACCCTTTGACACCTTTTCAAATTTCACAACACTTATTAAAGCTTCATGAACATTTTTGGGGTGCCCAGACTCACCTAGGTGCGTCCGCCATATTGGACCTGTCCACCCCGGTCCTAAAAAATACTTCGTCCTTATCTGCACCTCGGTCTGAACCCTAGCCATTTCCCCCTCAACTTCCAGTCCGCTCCGGAAAGCTCCTCTCCAGTGACCTTCGACCATTTCCGGCATGGCGGGTAGTGGATGTGAGTCCGAAAACTTCGGATCCGTCGACTGGGACCTCGTCCACTACTCGGATGGAAGGAGATAACCGTCCGGTTGGTTATTCGCCGGCCCCGGGAGGAAACCCAAGCTCCGGCTGCCTCGCTGCTTGAATCCATCATCTGAAGCTCGCGGTGAATGGAGTAATAGGCGCACACCTATTGAAGGGTCGGGCGCGCCCTCACCCGTGCCTTTGCAACGTACGAGCCAGTGGGGCTTTGATCTAGCAGCATCAATGCATACATCGGTGGATCGAGGCGCGTGTACGTTTTCGATCTGGAGTTGGCGAGAGGCGGCTGGAGGTAATGACGCACCCCCGAGGGTGGCCCCGCGGCATCCGAGCAACCTCGAAGTTGGCACCTAGTCCCTACGAAGTCGGACTCCAAGTCCGAGGTGAACTCCGCATGTATGTATGACCAGGTATGCACCAGCTATGGTGGCAAAGCCAAGATCGAGGCCTGGTGTGCCTGGCGTGAGAGGGTGAAGGCGTGTTGTGGTGGACAAGGTCGTGGATGACACCCTTGCCGGGATCATGGTGAAGCGGCAAGCCTGGGTGGCGCATGCCCTCGCGGTGGAGAAAATCCGGGTTTTATGTGCTACATCCAACACCTCCCGCCGAGCAGACCCGCCTCGACCCCTATGTCGTCTTCTAGCGCTACTATCTCGACCAAGAAGACAAGGGCAAGGGCAGTTGTGGGTGAACTTTTTCTATAGCCCGATTTTAACTAATAGAACATGCCTAATTTTGATAGACCGATGGCATGTATAATGAACTCCCGTATGGTATGTCCTAACTATGTCCTATGTCATATATGAACTATGAAGTACATCATCTAATCTATGTTGCATGAGATTGTATGAATTTGGAGGTTTGCATGTAAGGGGGACGACTGTGAACGCGAACAAATGAGGGGTGACCAGTCGTTGTTCGCAAACATGCCACGTATAGGGAATCATATTAAGCAAATGCAGTTGTAGATGCTCTTACAGAGCAAACAAATCATAGAGGAAACAAGGGAAACAACTTCACCGATGGAAAAATTCCTTTGATCTTTCTCTCGAAAACATGTAAAGTTATCCCGCAAAAAAAGAACATGTAAAGTTCATTCATTCTGAAACAGTCTCTGTATGGGGATCAACATGGCGAGGTCTGAGCGGCCTAAGCTAAGATTGTTGTTGCTGTCGGATAGGAGCATAGGAGCTGGTTGTTGCTGTCGGATATGAACGCACCAGGCAAAGCTAAGATTCACATGTGGAGGTTGATGAGAAACGGAATGGCTTTTCGCGTGAAGTTACATGGTCGAAGAATCAAGCAAGGTGTGTTCTGTACTGCCTGTGGGAGAAAGGAAACAATATTTCATAGGTTATGGGCTTGTCCGCACTTGCGATGTTTTGGAAATTTCTTCACTCGAGAGGGGGGTTTCGGTGGCGATCCCACGAGTGTGAGTTAACTCCGGAGGCGCTCTATCCATTTGGTTGCAGGAGTGGATTGTCTATGTGAGTGATGAGGAAAATGAAGTGATGATCCAGAACGGTGTATGGTCTATGGATAGCAGATATGACGCCAACGATGGAAAGGGGGTCGCTGTGCGCGTGTGGTGGCGGAATCGGTGTACAACCATATACAGGAATGGCATTCGAGACATGAGAAGAAGGCCAAAGTTGCTTATTCCTCCCTCCGTTTTTATTAGTTTTAACCTAAGTCAAACTTTATAAAATTCGATCAAGTTTATCGAAAACAATTTAAACTTTCATAATGAAAAATATATATGGTACAAAAATATATTGAATGATGATTCTAATGGCATTGACGTGGTACTGCGGATATTGATTCTCTTTTTATAAACTTAGTCAGAGTTTAGCAAGTTTGACCCAAAAGAAAGCTAATATGCGAAACAGAGAGTCTTTAGCTAGGAAGGTGTAAGTCATGTGATGTGCAAGTTGTGGCTCCAAGATCCACCTGATTGCATTTTGCAAATTGTATCAGATGAAATCCCATACATGTTTTAACTTTTAAGTACTAATAAAGTTGCATGTTCTCCTAAAAGGAAAATCTAATATCTGATTCTTTTTTTCTCCTTCGTAACGAGCCTCAGAAACTGTATATACTTGCAACAGGTTCAGTCAACACACATACACACATGGTGCCCTAAAACAAAGACAGGGTGGTATATATACATGCATCGTATACACCAAGCCGAGCGCAGAAACCAAAAAAAAAAAAAAACAGGCCGAAAGGCTCTACACGTAGACAAATTTCCTTCAGTTTTGCTAGAACTCATCTAGATGAGATATAATTTGGTCTCATTCACCTTTTATAGCTATTGAATGTGATGCTATAAGATGCGTGTTGCTGACGTGAGTTGTATTTCTTTTTATTTACAAAGTGAATGAGACCAAATTATATCTCATCTAGATGAGTTCTAGGTACTCCCAATTTCCTTCGTTTTGAACGAGCCCTTTACTAATACTGATTTTTTTTCTTTCTTTAGCTAAACCTTATACTAATATCATGCAGCATATACCACTGACGATTCCACACTGAGCTTCAGCTGTATGTACATACATACATACTCCCTCCATTTTGATTTACTCGTCGTGATTTTAGTTTAAATTTGAACTAAAACCAGGACGAGTAAATCGGAACGGACGGAGTAGCTTTATGAGATGAGATATATATATTTCACGATCCTCTTGCGTCCGCCGGCTGAAAAAGAGGTCGGATACTCCTTGACTATTTCATGAGGTCCTTGGTGATGGCAGACATGCAGCTGGAGCTCCTGGTGAGGCCACCGGCATTTGCGCTGTCCCTGGGGCTGTTGGACTTGCCCCTCTTCCTGAAGATCTCCCTCATGGCCTCCGTCTGCATGAGCACCGGGTTGGCGCGCCCCAGGCGGTTGAACCGCCCGCACACGGCGATGTGCGCAGCCAGCGCCTCCTCCGTCGTGCTCCGGCTCCTGTCCGCCTCGTCGGTCACCGCCGCCGCGCACAGCCCGCACACCCACCGCCCGCAGTACCGCTCCCGCACGCGCCGCACGTACTCGGCCGAGCACTCCTCCGTCATGCCGCAGCACTCGCAGCGCGCGTCGTCCACCTGCTCCGACACCGCCGGCAGTTTGGCCGCCGCGTCCAACACGGCCGCCTTCTTGGTGAACTCCAGGGCCAGGTCGGACATGGCGCGCTGGAGCCCCTCCATCGAGATCCTCCGCGGCTTCGGCTGCTGCCTCGGCCGCCCCATCGGCACCGCCTCCGCCGCCGCCGCCACCGCCGCGTCACCATTAGGCGCCATCGATCTAGCTAAGCAGCTAAGCTACCCTTGATGCAAGAAACCAACCGCAAACTAAGTGGAAAGCTCTGGCAGATTATCAAGCAGCTGATGTATAGCAGCTAGTGAACTCTGACAGATTGCAAGTGCGAGTTGAATATCAATGTGAAGGAGGGGGCGAGCTTTTTATACCGTCGAGGGATAGGGTACGTATGCATCCACCTCGCCGCTCACGGAGCGCCGCCGATACGTGTGGAGCGGACGAGTCGGTGCCTCGTCTCTGCTCGTGACATTCATAATTAAGAAGGCGAGAGGGATCACCTGGAAGCCGTAGATCTCTCAACATTCCTATGGCTACGATTAGCTAACGGTTACTTGGTTCAGCTAGTGCTGAGCTAGCTGGCCTCAACGTCTCATGCTCGTGACCCGTCAGCGAGATCTTAATGTAGCTTGGGAAGGTGGCAGAGCTACCTGATCGACCTGCTCGAATTTTCTTATCCACGAGTAATTATGGGCCTGTTTGGTTCCAATAAGTCACCTGACTTATAAGTCCGGTGACTTAAAACCAGTGACTTATAAGTCACATTTGTTTGGTTGTCACCTGGCTAAGTCACCTAACACACCTTCATACACCAATCAACATCATGCAGGTGGTGGGACCCACGCAAAAGGGGATGATTTATAAGTTTTAAGTTGGGGTGGAGCAACTTATGACTTAGGGCATGTTTGGTTCCAATAAGTCACCTGACTTATAAGTCACCTTTCCATACCTTTTCACACCAATCAACATCATGCAAGTGGTGGGACCCATGCAAAAGGAGGTGATTTATAAGTTTTAAGTTGGGGTGGAGCAACTTATGACTTATAAGTCGGAGTGACTTATAAGTCGGGTCTGTTTGGCAAAATAAGTCACTTTTTTTACTTTTCGACTTATAAGTTGGTGACTTATTTGAAACCAAACAGGCCCTATATACTAGTAGCAGTAGCAGCGCGAACCAATCCGTGATTGAATGATTAGAGGGATTATGGTATTCCAGCCCACCAGGGTTTAAATGATGATGCTCGCATTTAGGGATAAGTGTATACGTGTGTATATAAATGCTTGCGTTTGTACCGTATTTAAAAAAAAAGTAGCAGTAGCAGTAGGCTGGAGTAGTAGCTAGTGTTTGTGGTACGCGAAAAATCTTAATTGGAAAGACATAAGCCCGTTATTTATGCATGCATGGTCTCAACTTTCAGTGGTACCATTGCTTTTATTTTTCATCTCCAAACTATTGAAAGTCGCAGGCTGGTTACTACTTGTCCTCTCCAGTCTCCACGATGAAGAACGACTGTTACACTTGGTCATCGTGATAGACATTTGTGCAGATAGTAAGTTGATGGACTTGCTCGAATTTTCTGGGCCACGAGTAATAATCCTACTTCGAGACTGAATTGCAAGAGAACACCATTCGTGCACTGGCGGAGCTATTTGTTATGCTGCAGGTGCCATGGCCCCCCAGCCTAAGAATATTTTGTGAAGAAACATTGTTTAGGATGACACAAGTTAAGATAAATACAATATATGACCCCTCCAGACAATTATATTTGGCTATTTGCCCCCTCAGTAATATCTCGCTAGCTCCGCCACTGCATTCGTGCATGGTTGCAACTTGCAGTGTGTTGCAATCGACACTAACGGATCTGTCGCGCTGGTCACTTCCTGTCCTCTCCAGGATCAAGAGCGAGACATGGTGGAAATGATGCGTGCGTGAAGAACTACGATTGCACCGAGACTTAAAACTGTTAGAGAAAGACACATTTTCTTAGAAAATAATAATAACTGCCAGTAATCCCCCACATACGGCAGATCAGACACAAATGCTAGTACAAGTAGAAAGACAGTTATATCAACCAAAAGTATATGGGCATTCCTCTCTTCTGACCCTAAACAAGTAGTGAAGTGAACATGTCTTTCGACGATAAAAACAAGATTTGGAGAAACCAAAATGAAATTCTTCACAGCAAAGCAAGTGATCGATCACGGGCACTGTGGTGTGACTGTACCACATACCGCCGCACTGTGCGCGACGATATCCACAGAACTGCCCAGCCACCCTAGGCCAAGCAAAGCGGGTAAGTACGTACCGACGTGCCGTGCGTTGCATGAAGAAAAAAAAGGAAGAAACAAGGAGTGCGCAATCACGAGAGGCTCGACCGGGCCGAGAAGATGTGCATGCGTGCATGGCTCTTTTTCGTTGCACTTGGACTCCCCACTCCCGCGCGTCACGCTCCGACAGCTACGCCCTCGTCATTGGGTTTTTGCGGCTGTGTAGATTGCGCACTCTCTCTCTCACCCTCTCGCTCCTGCGCTTGGATCTTCCGGTCTTGGACTCGTGTCAGCCAACCGGTGGACCTTTTTGTTTTTTTCACTACATTTTTTTGCTACGATGGATTGTTTTTTAAATACTCCATCTAATTCAAAATAAGTGTCGCAGTTTTAAACTAAGATTGATCGAAAGTAGTACCAAACTCGTATTTTTTTAGGGAACAAACTCGCACTATCACATACGTACTATACTTCGTCAAATTTGAAATAAATGTCATGGTTTTAGTTCAAAATCTGATCAAACTAAAATCGACAGCAATGCATAAACCCGAAGGTAGTTCATCAAACCAAAATTGACATCTCGTAAGAAGCAAGGTCAAAGAACGTGCGAGGTTGTGATCTCTTTGTTGCTTCGATTTTCATGATGGATGGATGTCATTGTGAACTGCTGTTGATGCCTCTGTCTCCCAAACAATAGTCAATATGACCGTATGAGCCCAGAAACGGTCACTTGAGGTTCTGAATGACCTAAAGGCAATTTGAGGCAACGCCACACATGCATAACACCCTAATTCATAGTGAGAGCAAGCGCCTCCTTGCGCATCATGGCCTAGAGCATTGTCAGATCGAAGCAACCCACGATGGTGATGGACGAGGCCCCAATGAACGCGCCATTGATGGTCCTACAGATTGCAACCACTACCCTAGACCCACCTCCTTTTCTCACCGCCACATGGATATTGATCTTCACTAATCCCGATGGTAGTGCAATCCAATTCTGAACATTGGCAACAAGCGCCCCTCCCCTGGTCACTTTCACACTGTCTTGAACTAGGTCAAGTTCTCTCCAAAAATAGCTGGCGAACAGCTTTGATGTTTGCCCACATGGATTAATCTCCTTCTCGGATACAATACAGCCCAAAGCATGACAAGGACGCGTGTCCATGATTTCATGCTCAAAGCTTCCATGACAGTGAAAAGCCAATCCTTTGTCATTGGTTCTTGAACTATGCAAATAAACGATATGATGTCATCCTCGACTAAATCACATACACACCTAGACATAGTGTAGTTGTGTGGCAGACATCAACATACCATGTCAAAGACAAGTTTCTCTCTGGCAAGATGATTTGTACATTCTAAATTTGTAGTCAATTTATACGCTTCATGTCTTCGTTTTGAAAAATAAGTTTATATATTGCATGCTCTGATTGTAGGTATATGTTACATACAACATACAGTGAGAAATTCACATATACACTATGATTCATTCTAGAACTCTAAAGATTTTCTCGGGTGCGTGGAAGAAACAAGTTGTAGAGGAAATCCGTCGAATTGGCACGCCAACTGCTAGGACCCACATGATATAAATGTGCTAAAAACTAAAAAGGGTAAAATGTGGCTTCCCCAAATGAGGTAATCTTGATGAAAATCTTTAAATGTGACAATTCCTATCCAAAATACAGAAACATAGGGTACAAATTGGAATTTATCCTAAAGTTTTTTTTTTAGAAAAGAAGGAAAAAAAGTCTACTTCTTTAGTCTTTGGTAATACCCTCACAATAAAATATACTACTCTAATTTCGACCCGGACAAGCTAAACTTACACTCAATCATCATGTGTCTAACATTCACGAATTGCGAGAGGAGGCCATACTTATCCTAGCATAGTGTGAGTTGTAGAGATTCACAACGATTTTAAGCTACCCAATCAGCCAATTTTACCTCCTTGGTGCCATGTCAAGCTGGGGTCGGTCCTAAGATTTCAGAGTTTACGACGAGATTGGAATACAAGGCCTTTTATTCAAGACACTGGAAAAAAAGTCTCTCTCTCTCTCTCTCTCTGTATATAATCGTAGAATAATTGAAGTATATACTTATAAGAAATTCCTGATTGTATTCGGGATATAAAGCAAACAAGTTATTTGAACATTCGATTTTTGCAAGCATTGTTCGGGATAATGAACCAACCTAACATTTGGATGGCTACATAGGAACAAATCCATGAAGAAAATAGGTGGATGGAAGTTTAAGTAAATCAACTATGAAGCAACTTTTTTGTGTTTCCTTCGAGTTTGAACTTACTGTACCGAGCATAACGGGTAGTAGGAAACCTTTGGCGAAGAAGACACATTTTAGCAGAATAGCCATAGCCCCTCCATGGATTCTATGAGGACACCCGAGTAGGCATGGTCATCATAGACTTGGGGGGTTCACATCACGTAGAGGGGAGGGTGGAATTGATTGGGACCAAACATGTGTGATATTAGTAAAGTGGGATCGATTATGAGCCTTTAGCATATGAAATTGCAAATCCTACCTTCTTCGTTGATGGCGGCGACCCGGGTAAGGGGAAGAGGAAAGAACAAAGGCAGTATACATTAGGGGTTTGTGGCCTACTGATACATCCATTTTGCATCATGCTTCTATATTGATATTTATTGCATTATGGGCTATTATTACACGTTATATCACAATACTTATGCCTATTCTCTCTTATTTTACAAGGTTTACATGAAGAGGGAGAATGCCGGCAGCTGGGATTCTTGGCTGGAAAAGGAGCAAATATTAGAGACCTCTTCTGCACAACTCCAAAAGTCCTGAAACTCCATAAAAGTCATTTTTGGAATTAATAAAAAATACTGGCAAAAGAATCAATGTCAGGGGGCCCACACCCTGTCCACAAGGGTGGGGGCAACCCCCCCCCTAGGGCGCGCCCCTTGCCTCATGGGCCCCCTGGCAGCCTTCCGGTGGCCATCTTCTGCTATATGAAGTATTTTACCCTAGAAAAAATCATTAGCAAGCTTACGGGACGGGACTCCGCCGCCACGAGGCGGAACCTTGGCGGAACCAATATAGGGCTCCGGCGGAGCTGTTCTGCCGGGGAAACATCCCTCCGGGAGGGGGAAATCATCATCATCGCCATCACCAACGATCCTCTAATTGGGAGGGGGTCAATCTCCATCAACATCTTCACCAGCACCATCTCCTCTCAAACCCAAAACCTCAGATTGGTACTCTTGGGTTGCTAGTAGTGTTGATTACTCCTTGTAGTTGATGCTAATTGGTTTATTTGGTGGAAGATCATATTTTCAGATCCTTAATGCATATTAATACCCCTCTGATTATGAACATGAATATGATTCATGAGTAGTTACGTTTGTTCCTGAGGACATGGGAGAAGTCTTGCTATAAGTAGTCATGTGAATTTGGTATTCGTTCGATATTTTGATGAGATGTATGTTGTCTTTCCTCTAGTGGTGTTATGTGAACGTCGACTACATGACACTTCACCATCATTTGGGCCTAGAGGAAGGCATTGGGAAGTAATAAGTAGATGATGGGTTGCTAAAGTGGTAGAAGCTTAAACCCTAGTTTATGCGTTGCTTCGTAAGGGGTTGATTTGGATCCATATGTTTCATGCTATGGTTAGGTTTACCTTAATACTTCTTTTGTAGTTGCGGATGCTTGCAATAGGGGTTAATCATAAGTGGGATGATTGTCCAAGAAAGGGCAGTATCCAAGCACCGGTCCACCTACATACCAAATTATCAAAGTAACGAACGCGAATCATATGAGCATGACGAAAACTAGCTTGATGATAATTCCCATGTGTCCTCGGGAGCGCTTTTCTCATATAAGAACTTGTCCAGGCTTGTCCTTTGCTAAAAAAAGGATTGGGCCATCTTGCTGCACCTTATTTACTTTCATTGCTCGTTACCCTTACAAATTACCTTATCACAAAACTATCTGTTACCGATAATTTCAGTGCTTGCAGAGAATACCTTATTGAAAACCGCTTGTCATTTCCTTCTGCTCCTCGTTGGGTTCGACACCCTTACTTATCGAAAGGACTACGATAGACCCCCTACACTTGTGGGTCATTACCTCCCATTGTGAGCTTAAGATATTTTTTTTGCTTTGGACCTTAAGTTGGTACTGGTACATCTATAATGACAACACTTGGTCGGTGCCCTTGCCATAAGAGCACCCAAGGGAGTCGCTCCGCTCGCCCTACCCTAGGGTCGAGCCCATGTCAGGCAAGATAGTCACCAATAACATATCATTCTCGTATTTCTCACCACCCGAGCCATTCGGTGGTAGAATGCTAGGTGTCTATAATGTAGCATAGAGCACGTGTTTAGCACTACTACGTTTTGAGCTTGCGTTGGTTTTCCTTGAAGAGGAAAGGGTGATGCAGCAATAGTACCGTAAGTATTTACCTCAGTTTTTGAGAACCAAGGTATCAATCCAGTAGGAGGCTCCTCAAAAGTCCCACGCACGTACACAAAAAAACAAAGAACTCGCAACCAACACAATAAAGGGGTTGTCAATCCCTTCACAGCCACTTGCGAAAGTGAGATCTGATAGAGATAATATGATAAGATAAATATATTTTTGGTATTTTATAATATAGATTGGAAAAGTAAAGATGCAAATAAAAGTAGATTGAAAGCTTATATGATAAAAGATAGACCCGGGTGAAGGAAATATGCCCTAGAGGCAATAATAAAGTTATTATTTATTTCCTTATATCATGATAAATGTTTATTATTCATGCTAGAATTGTATTAACTCGAAACATAATACATGTGTGAATACATAGACAAACATATAGTCACTAGTATGCCTCTACTTGACTAGCTCATTAATCAAAGATGGTTATGTTTTCTAACCATAGACATGTGTTGTCATTTGATTAATGGGATCACATCATTAGGAGAATGATGTGATTGACATGACCCACTCCGTTAGCCTAGCACTTGATCGTTTAGTATGTTGCTATTGCTTTCTTCATGACTTATACATGTTCCTGTAACTATGAGATTATGCAACTCCCGTTTACCGGAGGAACACTTTGGGTGCTACCAAACGTCACAACGTAACTGGGTGATTATAAAGGAGTACTACAGGTGTCTCCAAAGGTACATGTTGGGTTGGCGTATTTCGAGATTAGGTTTTGTCACTCCGATTGTCGGAGAGGTATCTTTGGGCCCTCTCGGTAATGCACATAACTATAAGCCTTGCAAGCAATGTGACTAATGAGTTAGTTGCGGGATGATGCATTACGTAAAGAGTAAAGAGACTTGCCGGTAACGAGATTGAACTAGGTATTGGATACCGACGATCGAATCTCGGGCAAGTAACATACCGATGACAAAGGGAACAACTTATGTTGTTATGCGGTTTGACCGATAAAGATCTTCGTAGAATATGTAGGAGCCAATATGAGCATCCAGGTTCCGCTATTGGTTTTTGACCAAGAATAGTTCTAGGTCATGTCTACACAGTTCTCAAACCCGTAGGGTCCGCACGCTTAAGGTTTCGATGACAGTTTTATTATGAGTTTATGAGTTTTGATGTACCGAAGGAGTTCGGAGTCCCGGATGAGATCAGGGACATGACGAGGAGTCTCGAAATGGTGGAGACGTAAAGATCAATATATTGGACGACTATATTCGGAGTTCAGAAAGGTTCCGAGTGATTCGGGTATTTTTCGGAGTACCGGGGAGTTACGAGAATACGGGGAAGAGTATTGGGCCTTAATGAGCCTTAGTGGGAAGGAGCCAGGAGGTGGCGCGCGCCCCTCCCAAGCCCAGTCCGAATTGGACAAAGGGTTTGGGGGCGCGGCCCCCGTCTCCCTTCCTTCTCCACTTCCCTCCTTTCCCCCCTTCTCCTAGTTGGACTAGGAAAGAAGGAGTCCTACTCCCGGTGGGAGTAGGACTCCCCTTGGCGCGCCCCATCCTAGGCCGGCCGCACCTGCCCCTCCCTCCTTTATATACGGGAGCAGGGGGGCACCCCATGACACACAAGTTGATCTACGGATCGTTCCTTAGCCGTGTGCGGTGCCCCCTCCACCATAATCCACCTCGATAATATCGTAGCGGTGCTTAGGCGAAGCCCTGCGTCGGTAGTACATCAAGATCGTCACCATGCCGTCGTGCTGACGGAACTCTCCCTCGACACTCGGGTGGATTGGAGTTCGAGGGACGTCATCGAGCTGAACGTGTGCTAGAACTCGGAGGTGCCGTAGTTTCGGCGCTTGATCGGTCGGGCCGTGAAGACGTACGACTACATCAACCGCGTTGTCATAACACTTCCACTTTCGGTCTACGAGGGTACGTGGATACACTCTCCCCTCTCGTTGCTATGCATCACCATGATCTTGCGTGTGCGTAGGAAATTTTTCGAAATTACTACGTTCCCCAACAGTGGTAGCAGAGCCTAGGTTTTATGCGTTGATGTTATATGCACGAGTAGAACACAAGTGAGTTGTGGGCGATACAAGTCATACTGCTTACCAGCATGTCATACTTTGGTTCGGCGGTATTGTTGGATGAAGCGGCCCGGACCAACATTACGCGTACGCTTACGCGAGACTGGTTTTACCGCCGTGCTTTGCACACAGGTGACTAGCGGGTGTCTATTTCTCCAACTTTAGTTGAACCGAGTGTGGCTACGCCCGGTCCTTGCTAAGGTTAAAACAGCACTAACTTGACAAACTATCGTTGTGGTTTTGATGCGTAGGTAAGAACGGTTCTTGCTCAGCCCGTAGCAGCCACGTAAAATTTGCAACAACAAAGTAGAGGACGTCTAACTTGTTTTTGCAGGGCATGTTGTGATGTGATATGGTCAAGACGTGATGAGATATAAGTTGTTGTATGAGATGATCATGTTTTGTTGAAGTTATCGGCAACTGGCAAAAGCCCTATGGTTGTCTCTTTGTTGCATAAGATGCAAGTGCCAAATAATTGCTTTACTTTATCGCTATGCGATAGCAATAGTTGCAAGAGCAATAGTTGGCGAGACGACCATGTGACGACACATTGATATAGATCAAGATGATGAAGATCATGGTGTCGTGCCGGTAACGATAGAGATCATGACAGTACTTTGGAGATGGAGATCAAAAGGCGCAAGATGATCATGACCATATCATGTCACATATTTTGATTGCATATGATGTTTATCTGTTATACATCTTATTCTGTTTTGTTTGACGGTAGCATTATAAGATGAACTCTCACTAATTATCAAGAAGTGTTCTCCCTAAGTATGCACCATTGCGAAAGTTCTTCGTGCTGAGACACCACGTGATGATCGGGTGTGATAGGCTCTACGTTCAAATACAACGGGTGCAAAACAGTTGCGCACGCGGAATACTCAGGTTAAACTTGACGAGCCTAGCATATACAGATATGGCCTCGAAACACGGAGACCGAAAGGTCGAACGTGAATCATATAGTAGATATGATCAACATAGTGATGTTCACCATTGAAACTACTCCATCTCACGTGATGATCGGACATGGTTTAGTTGATTTGGATCACGTAATCACTTAGATGACTAGAGAGATGTCTGTCTAAGTGGGAGTTCTTAAGTAATATGATTAATTGAACTTAAATTTATCATGAACTTAGTCCTGGTAGTATTTTGCAAATTATGTTGTAGATCAATAGCTTGGTTGTTGCTTTCATATGTTTATTTTAATATGTTCCTAGAGAAAATTGTATTGAAAGATGTTAGTAGCAATGATACAGATTGGATCCGTGATTTGAGGTTTATCCTCATTGATGCACAGAAGAATTATGTCCCTAATGCACCGCTAGGCGACAGACCTATTGCAGGAGCAGATGCAGACGTTATGAATGTTTGGCTAGCTCAATATGATGACTACTTGATAGTTTTGTGCACCATGCTTTATGGCTTAGAATCGGGACTTCAAAAACGTTTTGAACGTCATGGACCATATGAGATGTTCCAGGAGTTGAAGTTAATATTTCAAGCAAATACCCGAGTTGAGAGATATGAAGTCTCCAACAAGTTCTATAGCTAAAAGATGGAGGAGAATCGCTCAACTAGTGAGCATGTGCTCAGATTGTCTGGGTACTACAATCGCTTGAATCATATGGGAGTTAATCTTCCAGATAAGATAGTGATTGACAGAATTCTCTAGTCACCACCACCAAGTTAGTAGAACTTCGTGATGAACTATAATGCAAGGGATGACAAAAACGATTCCCGAGCTCTTCGTGATGCTGAAATCGACGAAGGTAGAAATCAAGAAAGAGCATCAAGTGTTGATGATTGACAAGACCACTAGTTTCAAGAAAAGGGCAAAGGGAAAGAAAGGGAACTTCAAGCAGAATGGCAAGCAAGTTGTCACTCCCGCGAAGAAGCCCAAAGCTGGACCAAAGCCTGAAACTGAGTGATTATACTGCAAAGGAAATGGTCACTAGAAGCGGAAATGCCTTGAATATTTGGTGGATAGGAAGGATGGCAAAGTGAACAAGGGTATATTTGATATAAATGTTATTGATGTGTACCTTACTAGTGTTTATATTAACCCCTGAGTATTTGATACTTGTTCGGTTGCTAAGATTAGTAACTCGAAACAGGAGTTACAGAATAAACAGAAACTAGTTGAGGGTGAAGTGACAATGTGTGTTGGAAGTGGTTCCAAGATTGATATGATCATCATCGCACACTCCCTATACTTTCGGGATTAGTGTTGAACCTAAATAAATGTTATTTGGTGTTTGCGTTGAGCATGAATATGATTTGATCATGTTTATTGCAATACGGTTATTCATTTAAAATCAGAGAATAATTGTTGTTCTGTTTAAATGAATAAAACCTTTGATGGTCATACACCCAATGAAAATAGTTTGTTGGATCTCGATCGTAGTGATACACATATTCATAATATTGATGCCAAAAGATGCAAAGTTAATAATGATAGTGCAACTTATTTGTGGCACTGCCGTTTGGGTCATATCAGTGTAAAGCGCATGAAGAAACTCCATAAAGATGGATTTTTGGAATCACTTGGTTATGAATCATTTGATGCTTGCGAACCGTGCCTTTTGGGCAAGATGACTAAAACTCCGTTCTCCGGAACAATGGAACAAGCTACTGACTTATTGGAAATAATACATACCGATGTATGCGATCCAATGAGTGTTGATGCTCGTGGCAAGTATCGTTATTTTCTGACCTTCACAAGATGATTTGAGCAGATATGGGTATATCTACTTGATGAAACATAAGTCTGAAATAGTTGAAAGGTTCAAAGAATTTCAGAGTGAAGTGGAAAAATCATCATAACAAGAAAATAAAGTTTCTACGATCTGATCATGGAGACGAATATTTGAGTTATGAGTTTGGTCTTCAATTAAAACAATGTGGAATAGTTTCACAAACTCATGCCACCTGGAACACTACAAGCATTATGGTGTGTCCGAACGTCGTAACCGCACTTTATTGGATATGGTGCAATCTATGATGTCTCTTATCGGTTTACCACTATCGTTTTGGGGTTATGCATTAGAGATAGCTGCATTCACGTTAAATAGGGAACCATCTAAATCCGTTGAGACGACACCATATGAACTATGGTTTAGCAATGAACCTAAGCTGTCGTTTCTTAAAGTTTGGGGTTGCAATGCTTATGTGAAAAAGTTTCAGCATGATAAGCTCAAACCCAAATCGGAGAAGTGCATCTTCATAGAATACCCAAAGGTAACTATTGGGTACACCTTCTATCACAGATCCGAAGGCAAGTTATTCGTTGCTAAGATGGATCCTTTCTAGAGAAGAAGTTTCTCTCGAAAGAAGTGAGTGGGAGGAAAGTAGAACTTGATGAGGTAATTGTACCTTCTCCCTTATTGGAAAGTAGTTCATCACAGAAATCAGTTCCTGTGATTCCTACATCAATTAGTGAGGAAGCTAATGATGATTATCATGAAGCTTCAGATCAAGTTACTACCGAACCTCGTAGGTCTTCCAAAATAAGATCCACACCAAAGTGGTACGATAATCCTGTTCTAGAAGTCATGTTACTAGACCATGATGAACCTACGAACTATGAGGAAGCGATGATGAGCCCAGATTCCGCGAAATGGCTTGACGCCATAAAATCTGAGACATGATCCATATATGAGAACAAAGTATGGACTTTGATTGACTTGCTCGATGATCAGCAAGCCATGTTAAATAAATGGATCTTCAAGAGGAAGACGGACACTGATAGTAGTGTTACTATCTACTAAGCTCGACTTGTTGCAAAAGGTTTTCGACAAGTTCAAGGTGTTGAATAGGATGAGATTTTCTCAGTCGTATCGATGCTTAAGTCTATCTGAATCATGTTAGCAATTGCCACATTTTATGAAATCTGGCAAATGGATGTCAAAACTGCATTCCTCAATGGATTCTTTAAAGAAGAGTTGTATATGATGCAACCAGAAAGTTTTGTCGATCCTAAAGGTACTAACAAAATGTGCAAGCTCCAGCGATCCATCAATGGACTGGTGCAAGCATCTTGGAGTTGGAATATACGCTTTGATGAGTTGATCAAAGCATATGGTTTTATACAGACTTTTGGAGAAGCATGTATTTACAAGAAAGTGAGTGGGAGCACTACAACATTTCTGATAAGTATATGTGAATGACATATTGTTGATCGGAAATAATGTAGAATTATTCTGCAAAGCATAAAGGAGTGTTTGAAAGGAGTTTTTTCAAAGAAAGACCTCGGCAAAGCTACTTACTTATTGAGCATCAAGATCTATTGAGATAGATCAAGACGCTTGATAAGTTTTTCAATAAGTACATACCTTGTCAAGATTTTGAAGTAGTTCAAAATGGAACAGTCAAAGAAAGAGTTCTTGCCTGTGTTGCAAAGGTGTAAAATTGAGTAAGACTCAAATCCCGACCACGGCAGAAAATAGAAAAGAAAATCATTCCCTATGCCTCAGTCATAGGTTCTATAAAGTATGCTATGCTGTGAACCAGACCTATTGTATACCTTGCTCTCAGTTTGACAAAGGAATACAATTTTGATCTAAGAGTAGATCACTGGACAGCGGTCAAGAATATCCTTAGTGAGGACTAAGGAGATGTTTCTCGATTATGGAGGTGATAAAAGAGCCTGTCGTAAAAAGTTACAACGATGCAAGCTTTTACACTGATCTAGATGACTCTAAGTCTCAATCTGGATACATATTGAAAGTGGGAGCAATTAGCTAGAGTAGCTCCGTGCAGAGCATTGTAGACATAGAATATTTGCAAAATAAATACGGCTCTGAATGTGACAGACCCGTTGACTAAACTTCTCTCACAAGCAAAACATGATCATACCTTAGTACTCTTTGGGTGTTAATCACATAGCAATGTGAACTAGATTATTGACTCTAGTAAACCCTTTGGGTGTTGGTCACATGACGATGTGAACTATAGGTGTTAATCATATACAGATATGAATATTGATGTTAAATCACATGGTGATGTGAACTAGATTATTGACTCTAGTGCAAGTGGGAGACTGAAGGAAATATGCCCTAGAGGCAATAATAAAGTTATTATTTATTTCCTTATATCATGATAAATGTTTATTATTCATGCTAGAATTGTATTAACCGAAAACATAATACATGTGTGAATACATAGACAAACATATAGTCACTAGTATGCCTCTACTTGACTAGCTCATTAATCAAAGATGGTTATGTTTCCTAACCATAGACATGTGTTGTCATTTGATTAATGGGATCACATCATTAGGATAATGATGTGATTGACATGACCCATTCCGTTAGCCTAGCACTTGATCATTTAGTATGTTGCTATTGCTTTCTTCATGACTTATACATGTTCCTGTAACTATGAGATTATGCAACTCCCGTTTACCGGAGGAACACTTTGGGTGCTACCAAACGTCACAACGTAACTGGGTGATTATAAAGGAGTACTACAGGTGTCTCCAAAGGTACATGTTGGGTTGGTGTATTTCGAGATTAGGTTTTGTCACTCCGATTGTCGGAGAGGTATCTCTGGGCCCTCTCGGTAATGCACATCACTATAAGCCTTGCAAGCAATGTGACTAATGAGTTAGTTGCGGGATGATGCATTACGTAACGAATAAAGAGACTTGCCGGTAACGAGATTGAACTAGGTATTGGATACCGACGATCGAATCTCGGGCAAGTAACATACCGATGACAAAGGGAACAACGTATGTTGTTATGCGGTTTGACCGATAAAGATCTTCGTAGAATATGCAGGAGCCAATATGAGCATCCAGGTTCCGCTATTGGTTTTTGACCAAGAATATTTCTAGGTCATGTCTACACAGTTCTCGAACCCGTAGGGTCCGCACGCTTAAGGTTTCGATGACAGTTTTATTATGAGACTATGATTTTTGATGAACCGAAGGAGTTCGGAGTCCCGGATGAGATCGGGGACATGACGAGGAGTCTCGAAATGGTCGAGACATAAAGATCGATATATTGGACGACTATATTCGGAGTTCAGAAAGGTTTCGAGTGATTCGGGTATTTTCCGGAGTACCGGGGAGTTACAGGAATACGGGGAAGAGTATTGGGCCTTAATGAGCCTTAGTAGGAAGGAGCCAGGAGGTGGCGCGCGCCCCTCCCAAGCCCAGTACGAGTTGGACAAAGGGTTTGGGGCGCGGCCCCCCTCTCCCTTCCTTCTCCACTTCCCTCCTTTCCCCCCTTCTCTTAGTTGGACTAGGAAAGAAGGAGTCCTACTCCCGGTGGGAGTAGGACTCCCCTTGGCGCGCCCCCTCCTAGGCCGGCCGCACCTCCCCCTCCCTCCTTTATATACGGGAGCAGGGGGGCACCCCATGACACACAAGTTGATCTACGGATCGTTCCTTAGCCGTGTGCGATGCCCCCTCCACCATAATCCACCTCGATAATATCGTAGCGGTGCTTAGGCGAAGCCCTGCGTCGGTAGTACATCAAGATCGTCACCACGCCATCGTGCTGACGGAACTCTCCCTCGACACTCGGCTGGATCGGAGTTCGAGGGACGTCATCGAACTGAACATGTGCTAGAACTCGGAGGTGCCGTAGTTTCGGTGCTTGATCGGTCGGGCCGTGAAGACGTACGACTACATCAACCGCGTTGTCATAACGCTTCCGCTTTCGGTCTACGAGGGTACGTGGACACACTCTCCCCTCTTGTTGCTATGCATCACCATGATCTTGCGTGTGCGTAGGAAAATTTTCGAAATTACTACGTTCCCCAACACCGGGGGCCATAGGTTTCACTAGTGGCTTCTTCGAGATAGCATAAGTATTACGGTGGGTGAACAAATTACTGTCGAGCAATTGATAGAAAAACAAATAATTATGAGATTATCTAGGCATGATCATGTATATAGGCATCACGTCCGTGACAAGTAGACCGACTCCTGCGTGCATCTACTAATATTACTCCACACATCGACCGCTATCCAGCATGCATCTAGAGTATTAAGTTCATAAGAATAGAGTAACGCATTAAGAAAGATGACATGATGTAGAGGGATAAACTCATGCAATATGATATAAACCCCATCTTTTTATCCTCGATGGCAACAATACAATACATGCCTTGCTGCCCCTGCTGTCACTAGGAAAGGACACCGCAAGATTGAACGCAAAGCTAAGCACTTCTCCCATTGCAAGAAAGATCAATCTAGTAGGCCAAACCAAACTGATAATTCGAAGAGACTTGCAAAGATAACTTAATCACACATAAAAGAATTCAGAGGAGATTCAAATATTTCTCATAGATAAACTTGATCATAAACCCACAATTCATCGGATCTCAACAAACACACCGCAAAAAGAGTTACATCGAATAAATCTCCAAGAAGATGAAGGAGAACTTTGTATTGAGATTCAAAGAGAGAGAAGAAGTCATCTAGCTAATAACTATGGACCCGAAGGTCCGTGGTAAACTACTCACAACTCATCGGAGAGGCTATGGTGTTGATGTAGAAGCCCTCCATGGTCGATTCCCCCTCCGGTGGAGCACCGGCGAAGGCTCCAAGATGGGATCTCACGGATACAGAAGGTTACGGTGGTGGAAATAGCTTTTCATGGTCGCTTCTGATGTTTTTGGGGTACGTGGGTATATATAGGAGGAAGAAGTACGTCGGTGGACGCCCGAGGGGCCCACGAGATAGGGGGGCTGTAGGGGGGCGACCTCCACCCTCGTGACCGCCTCGGAAGGTTCTTGACTTGCACTCCAAGTCCTCTGGATCACGTTCGTTCAGAAAATCACACTCCCGAAGGTTTCATTCCGTTTGGACTCCGTTTGTTATTCCTTTTCTTCGAAACACTAAAATAGGCACAAAAGAACAGCAATACGGGCTGGGCCTCCGATTAGTAGGTTAGTCCAAAAAATGATAAAAGTGTAAAGTAAAGCCCATAAACATCCAAAACAAGTAATATAATAGCATGGAACAATCAAAAATTATAGATATGTTGGAGACATATCAAGCATCCCCAAGCGTAATTCCTGCTCGTCCTCGAGTAGGTAAATGATAAAAATAGAATCTTTTATGTGGAATGTTACCTAGCATAATTCTCAATGTAATTTTCTTTATTGTGGCATGAACGTTCAGATCTAAATAATTCAAAATAAAAGTTCATATTGACATAAGAAATAGTAATACTTCAAGCATACTAATCAAAGCAATCGTGTCTTCTCAAAATAACATGGCTAAAGAAAGTTATCCCTACAAAATCATATAGTCTGGCTGTTCCTCTATCTTCATCACACAAAGTATTTAATCATGCATAACCCCGATGACAAGCCAAGCAATTGTTTCATACCTTAGTGATCTCAAACTTTTTTAATTTTCACGCAATACATGAGCGTGAGCCATGGACATAACACTATATGTGGAATAGAATGGTGGTTGTGGAGAAGACAAAAAGGGGAAGATAGTATCACATCAACTAGGCGTATCAATGGGCTATGGAGATGCCCATTAATAGATATCAATGTGAGTGAGTAGGGATTGCCATGCAATGGATGCACTAGAGCTATAAATATATGAAAGCTCAACAAAAGAAACTAAGTGGATGTGCATCCAACTTGCTTGCTCACGAAGACCTAGGGCATTTTGAGGAAGCCCATCATTGGAATATACAAGTCAAGTTCTATAATGAAAAATTCCCACTAGTATATGAAAGTGACAACATAAGAGACTCTCTATCATGAAGACCATGGTGCTACTTTGAAGTACAAGTGTGGAAAAAGAGATAGTAGCATTGTCCCTTCTCTCTTTTTCTCTCATTTTTTTATTTTCTTTTTTTCTTTTTTTTTTCTTTTTGGCCTTTCTCTTTTTTTTGGCCTCCCTTTTTTTCATGGGCTTCTTTGGCCTCTTTTATTTTTATAAAGTCCGAAGTCTCATCCTGACTTGTGGGGGAATCATAGTCTTCATCATCCTTTCCTCACTAGGACAATGCTCTAATAATGAAGATCATCACACTTTTATTTATTTACAATTCAAAATTACAACTCGATACTTAGAACAAGATATGACTCTATATGGATGCCTCCGGCGGTGTACCGGGATATGCAATGAATCAAGAGTGACATGTATGAAAAATTATGAGGTGACTTTGCCACAAATACGATGTCAACTACATGATCATGCAAAGAGCAATATGACAATGATGATGTGTGTCATAATAAACGGAACGGTGGAAAATTGCATGGCAATATATCTCAGAATGGCTATGGAAATGCCATAATAGGTAGGTATGGTGGCTGTTTTGAGGAAGGTATATGGTGGGTGTATGGTACCAGCGAAAGTTGTGCAGCACAAGAGATGCTAGCAATGGTGGAAGGGTGAGAGTGCATATAATCCATGGACTCAACATTAGTCATAAAGAACTCCTATACTTATTGCAAAAATCTACAAGCCATTGAAAACAAAGTATGACGTGCATGCTCCTAAGGGGATAGATTGGTAGGAAAAGACCATCGCTCGTCCCCGACCGCCACTCATAAGGAAGACAATCAATAAATAAAATTGTGCTCCAACTTCATCACAAAGCGGTTCACCATATGTGCACGGTACGTGAATCACAAACTTCAACACAAGTTTTCTTTAAATTCTCAATTACCCAACTAGCATGACTCTAACATCACCACCTCTATATCTCAAAACAATTATCAAGTATCAAATTGATCATAGTATCCAATTCACTTTCTATGATAGTTTTTATTATACCCAACTTGGATGCTCATCATTCTAGGACCAATTTTATAACCATAGCAAATACCATGCTATTCTAAGAGACTCTCAAAATAATATAAGTGAAGCATGAGAGATCAACAATTTCTCCAAAATTAAGCCACCGTCGTGCTCTAAAAGATATAAGTGAAGCACTAGAGCAAAAATTATCTAGCTCAAAAGATATAAGTGAAGCACATAGAGTATTCTAATAAATTCCAATCAAGTGGGCTTCTCCCAAAAGGTGTGTACAACAAGGATGATTGTGGTAAACTAAAAAGCAAAGACTAATATCATACAAGACGCTCCAAGCAAAACACATATCATGTGGCGAATAAAAATATAGTTCCAAGTAAAGTTACCAATGAACAAAGACGAAAGAGGGGATTCCTTCCGGGGCATCCCCAAGCTTAGGTTTTTGGCTATTCTTGAATATCTTGGGGTGCCATGGGCATTGTAACGCCCCGGAACCGATGCGCCTGGTGTCTTCCAGTTATTCATCGTTGTTCCCATGTCATTTGCTTGTGTGTTGCATTTTGCCATGTCATCATCTGCATTGCATATGCATGTTTTTTCAAAACTTGCATCCGTTCGGGTTTCCCCGGTTCTCTCCGTTGTCCGTTCCGAGCCCTTTCACACTCGCACGCGCCTGCGGCACCTCCGAAATATTATTTTATTAGTGGCATAAAAATGTTCTCGGAATGAGTTGAAACTTGGCGTGCGGTCTTATTATAGTGTAGACAGAGCGCCTGTCAAGTTTCGTCGCATTCAGAGCTCGTTTGTTAGCCCAACCGTTATTCATACAACCGCAATATAGCCGGTGCATTCATCGGGTGTTTTCGGTCTCCGAAAACCCGTGCTGGGCTGCTATCTCTTCTCTCCTTAAAGTCTAGCCCATCTACACGGCCCACTAGCCACTCACCTAGACCCTCTCCACTCCGGAGCCATCCGATGGCGATCGAACGATCCGAAATGGAGCAAAAAACCCAACCCTAGCCCCCCTTTTGCTACATATAGACCCTTCCTTCCAAATTTGGGCTAATCTAGCCCTCCACCAACCTCCCCCTCGAATTTTGCGCCTCCAGCCGCCTCCTCCATCATTTTCTGTGTTGGACCTCCCCTTCGCCGCCACTTGTCGTGCCGCCAACCGCCAGCCGCCGCCACGCTGTCGCCCTCGGCCAATCAGGCGCTGCCACCTCGCCTAGCCACGCGCGCCCAGCCAACGGGACGACGCCGCGCGTCCTCCCCGCGCCCTCCTTCCCCCGCGCGGCCCGCGGAGCCCATACGGGGCCCGCATGGGCCCGAGCCCC